>NC_048235.1:37141751-37182768 GCF_002007445.2 Ailuropoda melanoleuca
AGATGGATATGAAATTTGATTAATTTTTAGTATCTTTTCAATCAGCGACAGGCAGAAGAATGCCCCCCACCTCAAAGATATTCGCATCTTCACCCCTGGAAACTATAAATATGCCGCCTTACATGGCAAAAGGGAAATAATTTTGAAGATGAAATTAAGGTGGCTAATCGTTCGACTCAAAATAAGGCGATCATCCGGGGTGAGTCGGAAGAGTCGTTCAGCAAGATGTGAGGATGGAAAAGAACAGAGGAGATCTAGCGAGTAAGAGGAAGTCAGCCCACCACTAATGGCTTTGAAGATGGTAAAAGGACTCATAAACCCGGGCATCCAGGCAGCCTCTAGAAGCTGGGAAGCACCTTTAATTGACCGCCAATAAGGAAATGGGAGACCTCGGTCCCACAAGTGCAAGAAACTTAATTGTGCCAATAACCTGAATAAGCAAGAAACTGGATGATCCCCTACAGCCTCCAGTAAAAAAAAACACAGCCCCACTGACAAGTTGATTTCATTTTATTTTTTATAATAATTTTTTATTATGTTTTATTAGTCACCATACAGTACGTCCCTAGTTTTTGATGTAAACTTCCATGATTCATTACTTGCGTATAACACCCAGTGCACAATGCAACATGCGCCCTCCTTAATACCCATCACAGGCCTATGACAAGTTGATTTTAGCCCAGTAAGACCCGTGCCAAATTTCCAACCTACAGAACTGTAAGATAATAAATTTGTGTTGGTTTGAACTGCCTAAGTTTATGGTGATTTGTTACGGTTGTAATAAACAAGCAGGGGGAGTGGGAGAGGAAGAAGCAGGCTCATAGCGGAAGAGCCTGATGTGGGGCTCGATCCCATAACGCTGGGATCACGCCCTCAGCGGAAGGCAGACGCTTAACTGCTGTGCCACCCAGGCGCCCCCAGTAGCCACAATTTTCTAGTTACCGTGTGCTTGAGTATCATAAGCCACCTATTCTGAGGAGTTTTGGTAATTTGCTCCATTTCGGCATCTACTCTCTGTCATCAAAAACAATCAGCTTGTTTCTCATTGACCGCCTAGGAGGGATTANAAACAAGTACTCTCCTGATCAGTGTACATATTCCTTTTCTTCTTGACAAATAACAAGCATCAATGTTCCTGTGGTTCCAGAAACAAAAAGAAAAAAAACCCTGAAAATCTTTTCCACAGTAAATTATTAATAACTTTCATGCTATGACTGTCATGGTAGTATGTGTATTTTGAAACCAAACTTCCTGGAAATAATGAAGCATGGCCAAAATAAAAATCATGGTCACAATTATGGTCAAACCTTATTTAAGGTAAAATATTTTCAGAAAATTAGGTGGGGCTAACTTCTTAGCAGTTATCCCACTATATTTCTATAGGAATTTCTATATTTTGAGCATAGGATTAAAGGAAGTGTGTATTCTAAAATGATACATGTAACACCGGGATTAGGATGAGAAAGAAGAAATCAAGAAAGTAGTAGAGAATGTGAAAATGATCACATATCAGAAGTCATCAAAAGGATGTGTGGTCTGAATGAAAGAAGACTTGGTGGGATAGGGTAGCTATATTCATTTTTCCTGTTACTTCAGAAGTCATATTTAAAAGCCACATATAAAATTTATTAAAAATAAGATGTATGAGAATTTTTTCATATATTAGTCAGCATTGTTTCCCCAGACATACCTGTCTTCTGATTATCATGTGACCTTTCTACTCAGATAGCATTTAAGATATTTGACATTATGTCCCAGAAAAAGGGTGATAGAGGATGAGATTAAACATAGAGTAGCAAGTGCTCAGCTTTGGGGCATCAAATAAGGTTTTGAAAAATATGGAGAAGATAAAAATTTTGAACAAAAGCTCTGAACTTCAAAAGCATTGATTTAGTAGTATCAAAATCTAAACCTCCAAAAGATTCACAGCCTACAAAGGCTGAGTGAGATTAGAAGAAAACATATCACTTCTAAGAGTACAAATAATTTTGAGAATTGGAGAAAAAAATAAACTATGAGAGGAGATGAAAAGCAGAGACCCCTGGGTTTGGGATGAAGGAACAAACCAGGCAGAGTGAATCAGCATACAGAGGCATCCCAGCCTTTAAACAAATGCGGACCGTTCATTGCCACTGCCAGAGAGTCACGTGGGAGTAGATTCAGTAGCCACAATTTTCTTTTCTTTTCTTTTTTTTTTTTTTTTAAGATTTTATTTATTTATTCGACAGAGATAGAGACAACCAGCGAGAGAGGGAACACAAGCAGGGGAGTGGGAGAGGAAGAAGCAGGCTCATAGCGGAAGAGCCTGATGTGGGGCTCGATCCCATAACGCTGGGATCACGCCCTGAGCCGAAGGCAGACGCTTAACCGCTGTGCCACCCAGGCGCCCCCAGTAGCCACAATTTTCTAGTTACCATGTGCTTGAGTATCATAAGCCACCTATTCTGAGGAGTTTTGGTAATTTGTTCCATTTCGGCATCTACTCTCTGTCATCAAAAACAATCAGCTTGTTTCTCATTGACCGCCTAGGAGGGATTATGGTTTTGTGAGAAATTTTATAATTTTCCAACATCACTGAACTTGTATTTCATGTGTTTTATAAGCCCATTACAAAGACACCTCCAACGGTCAAGATCACCCAGTAATGGAAAGTTAAAAGCCATGGAATGCTTTGTGATTAGATATCTCTTAGTAGGAGTTAGATATAATATAAAAAGATGTTATGTGGAGTGATACATAGATCTTATATGTGTTTCACAAAGTTATTGAAATGTGTCCCATTTAAAATGAATATAATAATTATATATATTTGAGAAATCCTTCCTTACTGGAGGATTTAAAAAACTTTTGATATCCTAATAGATTCTGTAAATTTTTGTAAGGGAAAAGCAGTACACAGAATTTCCCAAGCTTAATTTATCATAAAACCCTTTTATTTACTCTTTATTTTAAAAAAATCTATTCATATCTTACAGACATTACTTTTTTTTTTTAACACCTGGGAGATGGTGGACCAAATCGCCACTAAGTTCCTCTAAGCTCTACGATTCTTTGACTCTTTGATCATGTATTTTTCTTGAGCTTAAGAAAAGTGAATGAGACATGTCAGAGTAGCATAGATAACTAAGAAAAAGACATTTGAATATATAAGATTTTAATATCTCAAAGCTAGAAACTCAAAAGAAGGAAATTCAGTTTATACAGCTCAGTAATTTATTTGGCTCTGTAGGGAAAAAAATCAGTTAGCTTTATATAACATAGTAGTTGGAATAAAGGATAAACTACTGCGGCAAATAGCCTTACCACTCCAACAAAAAAAGAAAATTAAAAAAATAAACAAAAAAACTTACAGAATCAGGGACTCATAATTTTTCCATTGTCCATCTCCTTGATTTTTGTCCTTATTTGATTGGCCAAAACTTGGAGTATAGACATTCCTATGTACATGCTCATGGAAGGGGAAAAGGACACACGTGAGGAAGAATGCATAGGAATTTGCATATGGCGCCCATTACTTCCACTTGTCTTCCGTTGGTGATGACTTAGTCACATCTGGATAAACCTAGATGCGAAGCAGACTTAGAAATGGAGTCTCTAGTTGAAAAGCCGTGTGCTAGCTACAATTCCATTAGAGGATGGATCTGGGTATACAAATAGCAGTTTCCACCATACACATATCAAAATATGTTTCAAGTAGTCTGAAGATTTAGCAACACACACACACACACACACAAACTTTTTATTTAAATTAGAAGAAATATGTGATGATCAACCTGATCTTTAAATGAGGGGACAAAAAGAAAACTATTCAGTATAAAAGTAATAAAACATTGCAAATGAGAGCATTGGTTGTGTTTTTTTAATATATAATTCCTTAATGCTCTACTATATATTTATTTTTCATTCTTGTTCCTAAATTTTTTTCTTTTCTCATTAATTTTGAATGCTATCATACTATGATAAAATAATATGGTTTATAAAATCTCTATTTCTAAATATTTAACCTATTTTTCCATCAATTATGTTATTGATATATGTCTTCAGAGGTATATGAAAAAGGATACATTTTCTATTCAAGATATAAAAATTCTCTGTATTCATTAAATTGAATTTGCTAATATCTTCACTCAGTTTATCTGTTTTGTTCTGTTTTTTGTTAGATCTGAAAATTCTGAAAGAGGTGTTTCTAAAACTACTAATATAATAATATTTTTATGAAGATCTCCGTATCAAGTGGGTTCAACTTGAGAAACAGAAACCGTGTCAGGTATTTCAAGCTGGGCAAGACTGAATAGACTAATTGGGTATTGACACAACTATTAAAAGGAACAAAAGTCAGGGACCCCCAGCCCCCCAATAACCTCTCAGCCGATTGTTTGTTCACAGAGACTTGGGAAGTTGCACTAACCTTGGAACTGACCAAAGCTATCTCCAGGACTAAAGCAGGTTTTTCTCAAGAAAGTGTGGAAAGGCTATGGAAAATTCCATGTCTGTGAAGCTCAATAGAAAGGATATGACTTCAATTTCTCTTTTTCCTTTCAAACCTTTTCTGTTTCTTGGAAATAAATTCCCACACTACTGCCTCTGCAATTTAGAAGAGATCCTAAGAGAAAGAGACATCTTGCAGAGTTATAAACAGGGAACCTGTCACATTGTGACTATTTATCCATTAGTTTTAAAACTTATCTTTAGCTGCTACGTGGCTTAAGGCATACAGGTCTAAATATATTTACATTCTTCAGAGATTCTGCTCAATTATTGCATAATTGTCTCTTTATTCTCTTTGGAACATTTAACCATAGATTTATTCTTGTTTGATCTTAACACTGTCATCTTGAATTCCCCTTCTTTCTTCCATTCCTCCCTTCCTTTTTTTTTGCATTTGCCTGGTATCTCTTTGAACACCTACTTTAAAAAATTTTTGTTGTGAAGAAAACTTTACTTTTACAAAAGAGCTGCAAAGATAGAAGAGAGTTCATGGATACGCTCTCCCAGATTACCATAATGTCAATATCTTACATAAGTGTGGTATATTTAATGAAACTAAAGCATTAACATTGTCACAA
The DNA here is from genome assembly GCF_002007445.2 of Ailuropoda melanoleuca. Classification (NCBI taxonomy): domain Eukaryota; kingdom Metazoa; phylum Chordata; class Mammalia; order Carnivora; family Ursidae; genus Ailuropoda; species Ailuropoda melanoleuca. Next base: position 37,146,818 of record NC_048235.1, read on the forward strand.
TACTTACTAAACTAGACTCTTTATTTGGATTTTATCACTTTTCCATCACATATCCTTTTCAAACTGTTCCAGGATCCAATCCAAGATACCATGCTGCATTTAATTATCATGTATCCTTACTCTCCTCTAGTCTGTGGCATATTTCTTAGTATTCACATGTCATTTATGACCTTGCAACCTGGTCAAGCATTTTGTAGAATGTCTCTCAGTTTGGGTTTTATTGACGTTCTCTCATGATTAGACTGGATTTACTGATTTTTAGAAAGAATACCACAGAGATGAAATGTCATTCTCATCATGTCATATTAGGAAGTTCATGATATCCATGGAACTTATCATTGACAACATTAACATTGGTTAAAGTGGTGTTTTCCTGGTTTCTGTACCACAAAGTTCCTTCTTCCCTCCCATTCCATATTCTATTTATTAGATTTCCATACCTAAGCCCAGTTCAACTTAAGAGAAGGGAAATTAAGCTCCCCCTTGAGAAGGGAGGACAAGCAAAGAATTTCTAGATATGTAATAAAACTCTCACAATAATTAATAAATAATTTGGGGCAGTTATTCTGGAGCTGGACAAATATTCTGTTTCTCTTTTACTTGTACCCTGTAATTCTGGCATTCATTGGTTGATATTGCTGGAGTCCTTATAACTAGTGCTCTAATTGTGATTTTCTATTTCTCTGATTGTTTCTGCATTTGTTATTTGGAAATAATCTATAAAAGAAAGATTTGTTCCATCTCTTCCACTTATTTGTACAATCATTTATTTATATCAGTATATACTCATCAGCATTTTTTTTCCTTGAATTTTAACCAAATACTAGCTTTATTTACTCTGTTGCTCATATCAGTCCAGCTTTGGCCATTGATAGCTCCTTCAAATTAGCTCTTTTCACATTCTCCCTCCCTTTTATTCAGCATTTTCTTACTTTTTGGCACTACAAAATTCTCCAGACTCATTTTGTATTTTCCTTGCCCCAAGCCTAGAATAATCTATTTCTTCAAGGAGTTCTGACTTATTCTATTGGGAAATGGTAATTAGTAACCAAAATCTGGGGACTGGATATGCTTATTACCATTGGAGTGTCACTGCTTCTGGGACATCTCAGTGGACAGAAATAGAAAATATGTATATGTATACTAACCCATATATAATCCCCCTCCCCTTCTCCCTCCCTCCATCTCTCTCTCTCTCCCACTCTCTCTCTCTCTTTCATGTGTGTATATGTGTGTTAAAATAAATATGAATTTATACTAATATCTCCAATTTTAATCCAACATCATTTCAATGTATGAATTTAGGAAGGACACAATTCAACCTATAATACAAGAGAAATATGAAGAAATCAATAGCTTTTTTATTATGGTAGTAATAATCACACAAATAAAGAAAGATTCCTCCTTTAAAAATAACAAAAACTATAATGTATTAAGAAGAAGCAATAAGTAATATATCTGGCTTATACAAAAAATTAATAAAAACTAATAAAAACAATTATTTGAACTAATATAAAGGAATACGTTGATGTTGAATGAACTCTTTCTAATTCATCCAAAATTGTTATCTAAATGAATGTAATGATACTGGGTTGAATTGTGTCCTCCAAAAGATATGTTCAAGTGCTAATTCCTATTACCTGTGAATGTGACCTTATTTGGATAAGGCCTTTGCAGAGCTGGGAAAGCCACGTGAAGATGAAAATAAAGATCGGAATGATGCTTCTACAAGCTCAATGCCAAATATTTCTGGAGCCACCAGAAGTTAGGAAAGAGGCATAGGACGGATTCTTTCTCAGACACTGCAATAAGAAACAACCCTGCTGAGAATTCGATTTAGGACTTCTGGACTCCAGAACTGTAAGACAATAAATTGCTATTGTTTTAAGCCACCAAGGTTGTGGTAATTTCTTACAGCAGCCTTAGGAAACTAATATAGTAATTAGAATATCACAGAAATAGGTGAATTGGATAAAATTATATTAAATCTTCTGTAAAAATGAATTTCTAAAAACAAAATATTATTATGAAAAAATAGTGTAATAAAACACCTAAATGTTTAGACATTAGAAAGTACTATAAAGCACTTGTCATTAAATAATTACAAAATAATTATGATTATGACATAGGCATTTTTCATAGTACATGAATTTGAAACAGACCCAGGATATATGAAAAATATATATCTGAGGTCCTAACTGGGTTCAAAGACGAAAGGAAAATTAATTCACAAACAGTACTGGCACAACAGATTTTTATCTGGAGAAAAAAAAACTTGGACTCCTATCAAAACTACATCAAAAATTAAAGCCAGATATAGGAAAGATTGAAAAAAATTTTTTTTAATTTCTGAAATGACTCTGCTATTACACTTAAATCTATGACCTTAAGGGAAATAAGACAAAAGTTCTGGCAGCTATCAAAGAAAAAATTGACATATTTGAGGATAGGGAAATTTAAAACAAATAAAAGCTTTTGTATAGACATAGACACAAAACAAATAAATATTAAGACAGTATTTGTAAAGCTCCTGATTGATAAAATATCAATATATGTAATATACACATGATACGATATCTATAATAAGAGCTCTTCATATTAACAAGGCACAAAATTATCTAATAGAAATATGGTCAATTCAAGGAAGAGAATATTTATTTTAAAAAGCTGACAGTTTCTGGAAAGGTACTCAAACTTTCAAATAGAGAAATGTATCTTGTTATACATAACAAGATAATGTATAATCATCAAGCTACTAAAAATTTTTTTAAAGGGCAAAAATTGCTATTGATGACATCAACAAGGGGAAATTGTAACAGACTCACTGGAAATTTACCTGGAGATATCTATTTAGAAACAAAACTAAGGGGCACCTGGGTGGCTCAGTTGGTTAAGCGTCTGCCTTCAGCTCAAGTCATGATCCCAGGGTCCTGGGATTCAGCCCTCCATCAGGCTGCCTGCTCAGTGGGGAGCCTGCTTCTCCCTCTTCTCCCTGGTCTGCTTTCTCTCTCTGTCTCTCCCTTATTAAAAAAAAAAAAATTAAAAATGTATCCTTTGACTTGGAAAGAACACTTCTAAAAAATATATCTCATACATATAAATCTCTTGTTTATAAGGGGAAAGTGTCTTTATTTCAACATTTTTAGAGTAGCAACGCACTGAGAAAAAGTAAATGTCCATTATCACTATAAGATAAGGGACTCCTGGGTGGCTCAGTTGGTTAAGTGTCTGCCTTCAGCTCAGGTCATGATCCCGGGGTCCTGGGATTGAGCTCTGCATTGGGCTCCCTGCTCAGCGGGGAGTCTACTTCTCTCTCTCTCTCTCTCTCTCCCCCTCTATCTCTGTGTGTGCTCACGCTTTCCCTCTCTCCCTCGCTCTCACTCCCTCTCAAATAAAATCTTAAAAAAAAGATAAGTGGTTTAATACATCATGATGTATTTCTATTACATAATACCACACTACAATTTTAAAAGAATATAGTAGAACCATGACTGTGGATTTAAGTAATTGGCCATAATAGAATATGAACATCTTTAAAACTCCAGTGATACATATCTTTATATGAGTGAGAAGAAAAAATGGAAGACATGTTCTTAGGAGAAGTCATCTGAGTTATGTTTTTGTATGATTGGAAAAGAAGAGAAGGAGGATAGGAGGAAGGCAAACAAATAGAAATGGGGAAAATAAGACTACCTTAAAAAAAATGTAAGACTCTTTCCATTTAACTATATAGATGGGTACGTTTGCACACGAAAATTAACATAAATCATCAGTAAACCTGCAGAGTTATCCATAAAAAAGTGTTAAGAGAAAAAAATAGAGGCAAATTGCAGATATATATATATATATAGCACTATTCAATTTTACTTAAATTACATAAGCAAACAGCCTGTGTATATGTATATATGTGTATATGTACTTGTATCAGAAAAAAATGTGGAAAGAACAAGAAGCTGTTAGTAAGGGATGAGGTTAGTAGAAAACAATATATTTTGTATTCTTATATTTTGTATTGTTTTTTATATGCTGGGACTTAGGACACACCATCCTCAAATATGGAATCTTGGCATATGGAATATCTTAAGCTAAAGAAGTTTGAGAAAACAGCAAAAACATAAAAGTCACTCTGACTGCTCCTCCCCTGTGCTTCTTCCCTGAAACAGGTCATGAATGTGCCAGGTGGAATGTATCCTTCTTGTACCAGGAGGAAAGAAGACATCCCTATCATCAGAGACAGGAAATTTAGGGCTGAGAAGGTTGTATAAACAAACCATGTTAATCTAATCTTTTCTTCCTTGTTACTTCTTCACCATTTACTACCCCCAGCCCAAAACTCCTTTGTCTTGTCAATTCTTCACAAATTTATTGTTTCTTTGTCTAAAAGGTATAAAAGTTTCCTGCCTCTGGTCACCTCATTCCCTTGTGTAGGGTCCCATGTGCACATAAAAATTCAACAAATGTGTGTGATTTTTTTTTCCTTTTAATCTGTCTTTGTCAGTTTAATTTTCAGACCCAGCTACAGAACCCTAAGAGAGTCAAAGAAAGCTTTTTTTCTCCCCTGCATGATGCATATATTACAATTAAAATGATCAAATAAGTATCTCAAATAAGAATTTGATTGCATAAATTTTTTTAATTACTTATATGAAATATCGAAGAAAAATCAACAAAACACAAAGAAGTGTTGCAAATAAGACAAAATCTTAAAATTCTTAATATTTAAGGAGTCAAACTCTATATGCAAAACAAGATCAGCAATACAGAAATCAGGAAAAAAATTAATTTTTTGACAATTCAGAAAAGAATAAATATCTAAATAAATGTTCAAATTTACTGTAAATCAGAGTAATGCATATTATAAATACAAAGATATTACTTGTTACCTTCCTAATTAGCAGATATTAAAAAATATATTGGTGAGAGCACAGAATAAAAAAACTACAATATTCTGCTGATAAAAGTGTAAATTAGTAGTTATTTTCAGAAAAACATTGACAATCCATTTTAAATAATATAAAATATTAATATGCTGTGACCAAATGATTTTAACTTTAGAATTTATATCTTAAGGGAAAAAAACCCAGAACGTAAAACAAAGCATGAATAAAGTTAGTGAAGAATTATATAACCATTGTGTATAATTATAAACAAAAAATTCAATATTGATGTTAGTGGTAAGGAAATAATTTCCATCCAACATAAAATATACAACATTAAAGGTGATACTTTGCTGTTTTTAATGGCATGAAAATTTTTTATGATAAAATTAGTAGCATATAAAATAAGGCAAAATTTTGAGTACTATTTTGGTTTTAGTTATAAAGTCTTGATGGTTGCTGAGAGTAAATGTGCTTCGATATCACTGGAGTTAGAGATGGAATAGTTCTGTTTCAGAAACTTCTTTTTTTTTTAGAGATTCATTTATTTGAGATAGAGTGAGAGAGAGAGAGCGAGCAGGGGGAGGGGCAGAGGGAGAGGAAGGAAGAGAATCTTAAGCAGACTCCCTGCTGAGCACAGAGACCCATGTGGGGCTTGATCCCAAGACCCTGAGATCATGACTTGAGCTGAAATCAAGAGTTGGATGCTTAACTGACTAAGCCACCCAGGTGCCCCTGTTCTATAAAGTTCTATATATTCTATTTTTTCACAGTGAACATTTATTCATTTTATAAAAGAAAATAAAATAATTTGGCAAAGTAAAGGAAAATACCTGCTTAGATATATATTTGCTTTTTTATGGTATTTGCTTATATTAATGGCATCTTTGAAACAACCCTAGTCAATTGGTGCAATGATTGTCATTTTCTGAGTTAATAATTTAGTTAGTATATATCAGCAATTGCACCTGGATGTCCGAGGTCAAATCCCATGTTCTTTTCTTTCTCATACACTTCTTTTTGTATTGATTGGGCAAGGAACTGAGCCCTGTATGTGTATATCTTACATGGCAATTTAAATCTTTATTCTGATATGCCTACTTGCTGGTGGCTATGGATTAAATCAGTGCTCCTAGCAGAGCAGAACTGTCCTTGAAAAATGGAAACATTCACAATATCAGTCATTCAAGAATGAGGTAAGTTTTATTTTTCCTTTCTTTTTTTTTAATTAAGTTTTTGCTGGTTATATGAAGAAACTGATAAATTCTTTTTCAGTAGTGAAATATGAACATTAGGTATCATTATAAGTAGGAATTCAGAATTGTTCAACTTCAGAACAACTTTTCATGACTTTAGAAATTAATTAATGGATCTTAAATCAAGGGTTACCACAGTAAAGATAAAAAGAGAATGTGTTCTTAAATGGGTGAATTGTATCATGTGTAAATTACATCTCAATAAAACTTTTTCAAAAACAAAACAAAATGTGTAACTTTTAAACCAAGACAAAGAACCTTGAATTGGCAATGGAAATGAAGAAAGAAAGTAAATAAAAAATATGAAAAAAATAATGGCAGAAATAAATTCTAATATAGTAGTGAGTACAAAAACATAAATGGAATCAAAAGCAATATTTCTCGGATTAAATTTTAAAATAAAATATTTTCTCTATTCAACGTGTACTTTCAAAAAGAGACAAAGGTTGAAAGCTAACTAATAACAATGTATGTGGGCGATGTGTCAGAAATCTTACAATCAAAATAAAATTAAGAAACAGAAATATCATATGAAGAAATGAATGAGGTGATGTACAGTCAAAAAGAAATACACCACTGTGAAAAGAACCTCATGATACAGCATCAAAATATATTGAACAATTGACTGAACTACAGAAAAATATATAGATCAATACATTTAGCTAAAAACCTCAATTCATCTTTCTCAGAAGCTGGTAGAACAAGAATAAAAGTAAGCAGAGAGGAGACTTCTGGAAATGTAAAAAGCTTAGAAGCTGTCACTCCCAATCTTATAACAAGAAAAAGCTGAACAAATGAAAACCAATGACTTTTCTTAGATACATCAGGGAACTGAAGTTGGAGGGTAAACTGGCATCACAAAATCTGAAGAGACAGGAAGCTCCAGAAAGCCAAAGCTGAGACTGGCTTATGTGGAGCAGAAACAACAGGAGCATAAGCTACTAGGAACACTTAAAGGTCATTTTGATGAATTGCTGGGGACTATGTGTAGATTAGCATCAAAGCAAGAAACCTCTGGGGAGCCTGCAGTTTTAGAGGAGTCCCAACACTTTCTTAGGTTTTACCTATCTAATCCCTATCAGATTTTCACATCGAAATGTTAAAAGAGCTCTTGTCTGGCTCTGGAGAGAAAAATGACTTTGACTGGGGCAGAGAGGTCCATAACAAAGCTATATTTTCTAGAAGAAAATATATTTTTTTAAGATTTTCTTTATGTATTAGAGAAAGAGAGAGAGAGAGAGAGTGGGGGTGACAGAGGGGGAGGGAGAGGGACAAGCAGACTCTGCACTGAGCCTGAGACCATGACCTGTCTCTAAATCAAGGATTCAATGCTTAACTGGACTGAGCCACCCAGGAACCCCAAGAAAAAAAGATTTTAACAGAGCCTTATCCTGTCAAGGAAGGAGTGCTCCTAATAATGAAGTTCCCTATGGCCTAAGCAGATTGGAGCCATACCACTGAAGCAACACTCCTGAAGGTCACAAACCCAAGACACAGGCACACTAACAGACAGATTTTATCTTAAGATTTTGTGATAAGATCACAGAACTTGTCCCCCTCCTCCATACCCTTACAACCACAGCAACAGGGTTCTGGTATAAGAACAGTGGATTACAGTTGAAAGAGCTGCAAGATGCAGATCTATCTGAAGAAAAGCGCTGAGGAGGGGAGACAAAAACAAGGACACTATAGAAATTTGAATGCTCTGAGCCCTACAGCTACAGCACAACTCAGCCAAATTAACCTCTACACACTAAAGGCTTACCACCTGACACACTCACAAAATGAAATGGCAGAGCTTAGGAAAATGCAAGAAAAAGAATACCGAAGAGATACAATAAGCATCAGAACTAGACTTATATATGAAACACATGTTGGAATTATTGGTTAGGAAACCTAAAATAACTATGATTAATTGGTTAGGGGCTCTTTATTAGTCAGGGTTCTCCAGAAAGGCAGAATTAATAGGGTATGTGTGTGTGTGTGTGTGTGTGTGTGCATGTGTGTGTTGGGGGGTGGATTTATTTTAAAGAATTGGCTCACATGGTGGGGGCTGGCAAATTCAAAATCTCCAGGGAAGGTCAGCAGGGTGGAGACCCAGGAAATAGTTGCAGCGTAAGTTTGAAGGCAGCCTGAAGGCAGGATTCCCTCTTTCCTAGGAGGACCTCAGTATTTACTTTTATTTATTTATTTATTTTATTTTTAGATTCATTTTTAAGACCTTATTTATTTACTTGAGAGAGAGCAAGCGAGAGAGAGCCCAGACAGAGAGGGAGAAACACACTCCCTGCTGAGCAGGGAGCCCGATGTGGGGCTCGATCCCAGGATCCTGGGATCATGACCTGAGCCAAAGGCAGACACTTAACCCACTGAGCCACCCAGGCACCCCATCAGTATTTATTTTTAAAGTTTTCAATTGATTAAATAAAACCCACCCACATTATGGAGAGTGATGTGCTTTACTCAAAGTCTACTGATTTATATCTTTAATCCTTTTTTTTTTAAAGATAAAGTTTTCAATTGATTAAATAAAACCCACCCACATTATGGAGAGTGATGTGCTTTACTCAAAGTCTACTGATTTATATCTTTAATCCTTTTTTTTTAAAGATTATTTATTTATTTATTTATTTATTTATTTATTTATTTATTCTACAGAGATAGAGACAGCCAGTGAGAGAGGGAACACAAGCAGGGGGAGTGGGAGAGGAAGAAGCAGGCTCATAGCAGAGGAGCCTGATGTGGGGCTCGATCCCACAACGCCGGGATCACACCCTGAGCCAAAGGCAGACGCTTAACCGCTGTGCCACCCAGGCGCCCCTAAATCTTTAATCCTTTTAATCCATAATTGCATTCAAAAAATTAAAGAAAAATAAAACTTCCATAGTGACCTCTAGATTGGGGTTTGGCCAAATATTTGGGTACCATGGCTTACCCAATTTGACATATAAAATTAAGCATCATGTGTTCTAATGACAAAAGTAGACAACATGCATGAACAGATGGGTAATGTAGACAGAGAGATGGAAACTCTAAAAATGAATAAAGAAGAAATGCTGGGGGAAAATAAAACCAACAGAAATGAAAATTGTCTTTGATAGGCTCGTCAGGACACAGATAGTTTAGGAAAGAAAGAGTGAGCTTGAAGATAGGTCAATAGAAACTTCTTAATCTGAAATATAAAGAGAAAAAGAAAAGAACGGTGAAAACAGAACAGAACATCAAAGAAGTGTGGACAACTTCAAAAAGTATACCATACATATAATTGGAATATCAGAAGAGAAGAAAGTAAAAACAAAGCAGAAGAAATATTTAAAGAAATAATAACTGAGGGGACACCTGGGTAGCTCAGTTGGTTAAGCATCTGCCTTTATTTCAGGTCATGATCTCAGAGTCCTGGAATCATGCATCTTGTCAGGCTCACTGCTCAGTGGGGAGTCTGCTTCTTCCTCTCCCTTCGCCCCTCCTCCCACTTGTGCTCTCTCTCTCTCTCAAATAAATAAATTTCAAAAATCTTAAAAAAAAAAAAAGAAGGAATGAGAATTTTACAAAATTCATGACAGACATCAAACTACAAATCTAGAAAGCGTGGAGTGTACCAAGCAAGACAAATAGCAAAACCAAACCAAACAAAACAAAACTGTATACCTAGGTATGTCATGCTCACATCTCATAAATCAAAGATAAGGGAATTCTTGAAATGAATGAGGGGGAATATAACATGTTATAAATAAAACAACAAGAATATGAATTATAGCAAACCTCTCATTGGAAACAATGCAATCAAAAGAGAGTGGAGTATAATATTTAACATTTAGGGGAAAGAAAGAGCAAGTTAGAATTCTATATCAAACAAAATTATTCTTCAGAGTGAAGAATAAGAACTCTTTCATAAAGCAAAAACTGAGGAAATGTACCACCTGAAGACCTACCCTGAAAGAAATGTTAAAAGCATTTTCTTCAGGGAGAAGGAAATGATATAGATCAGAAAGTCAGATCTACAGTACAAAAAGTAGGAGGGTTAGAGAAGGAACAATGGAGGTAAAATACTTTCTTTTGCTTTCTTATTATTAATTGATTTTAAAGGCAAGAGTTACAAGCATATATGTAAGTAAAATAAATTACAGCAATGTCATAGGGATAGGAAAGAGGAATTAGAAATACTGTTTTAAGTTCCCTGGACTAGAAACAAAGTGGTATAGCATTATGTGAAGGTGGACATAGATTAGTTTAAAATGCATATTGGAAACTCTAGGACAATGATTAACAATTTCTTTTTTTCTTTTTCTTTCCTTTTTTTTTTTTTAAGAGGGGTATGAGGGGCAGAGGGAAAGATAGAATCTTAACCCCAAAGATACAGACGTAGTGAAGAGAGGGGCCATATGCACCCCAATGTTCATAGCAGCATTGTTCACAATAGCTAAATCATGGAAGGAGCCAAGATGCCCTTCAACAGATGACTGGATTAAGAAGCTGTGGTCCATATATACAATGGAATATTACTCAGCCATCAGAAAGAACGAATTCTCAACATTTGCTGCAACATGGACGGCACTGGAGGAGATAATGCTAAGTGAAATAAGTCAAGCAGAGAAAGACAATTATCATATGATTTCTCTCATCTATGGAACATAAGAACTNNNNGGTAATGGAAGAAAGGGATAAAGAAAGGAGGGGTAATCAGAAGGGGGAATGAAACATGAGAGACTATGGACTATGAGAAACAAACTGAGGACTTCAGAGGGGAGGGGGGTGGGGGAATGGGATAGACCGGTGATGGGTAGTAGGGAGGGCATGTATTGCATGGTGCACTGGGTGTTATACGCAACTAATGAAGCATCGAACTTTACATCGGAATCTGGGGATGTACTGTATGGTGACTAACGTAATATAATAAAAAATCATTTAAAAAAAAAACAAACCAATTTCTTTTTTTTCTTTTTCTTTCCTTTTTTTTTTTTTAAGAGGGGTATGAGGGGCAGAGGGAATGATAGAATCTTAAGCAGGCTCCATGCCCAGTGAGGAGCCTGATGGATGGCTCTGTCTCTCAACCCTGAGATCATGACCTGAGCTGCAATTAAGAGTCAGACATTTAACTGACTGAGCCACCCAGGTGCCCTAATAAATTCTTTATATAAAACAAGCATATTGATGATATGCTAAGAGAGGAGACAAATGGAACTATTTAAAATGATCAAGTGAAACCATCAAAGGTGGAAAAGAGTTAGCAGGGTTGCTTAGGGAGGAAAAAAAATAATTGCAATAATGGAAAACAAAGACAGACATGATAGATGGCATCAAAATGCTAGAAACTGCAATGTACACCCTCATTTGCATGTTGAAGTCTTACTCTCCATTATGACTACATTTAGAGATGGGGCTTTTAGGAGGAAATTATGGTTAAATGAGGTCACGATGGTGTGGCCCTGATCTGATGTGATTAGTGTCCTTAAAATAAAAGACATCAGAGAGAGAGCTAGCATGCTCAGATGAAATGCCATGTGAGGATAAAACTGCCATCTTAAAGCAAAGAAGTGTTATCAGAAGCTAAACCCCACTGGCACCTTGATTTTGGACTTTTCCACCTCAGAACTGTGAGGAAATACATTTGTGCTCTTGACACCACCCAGTTTGTAGTGTTTTGTTATGGCAGCTCAAGCAGACTAATATACCAACTATATCAATGATCACTTTGGATTCAGTGCTCTAGATACATAAATTAAAAGACAGAGATTATAGGACTGGATTAAAACAACCATGAAAACTAGAAACCAACTATGTACTATCTATTTAAAAAACCCACTTTAAATATAATAACACAGAAAATTATGGAGAGAAATATGTTATATTAATAGTAATGAAAAGATATCTAGGTTACAATATTCCTTTAGCAAGAAACAGATTCCAGAACAGAAATATTTATGAGGGATAAAAAAGAGCATTATATAATGATAGAGGGGTCAATTATCCATGGAGACACAACAATCCAAATATCTATGCATCTAAAAACAGAATATCAAAAAATACGTCAGGCAAAAACTGTTAGATTTGAAAAAAAAATACACCAATCTACTACTATCATTAGAAACTCCAATACACCTCTTTCAGTGATTGACAGATCAGCAGGAAGAAAATCAGTTAGGATACAGTTGATCTGAACAGTACTATCAATCAACTTGTTTCAAATGACATTTGTAGAACTCTCCATCCAATAACAGAAGAATGAGCTAGAATTCTATATCTAATAGATAGAGAGCATTCCCCAAGGCAGACCACATATTGAGACATATAAGCAACATAGCAAACTTAAAAAGTAGAAATCATCAAAATAAATTCTTAGACCGCGATGGAATTCAACCAGAAATCAGTAACAGGAAAATAGATGAAATATCCCCCAAATAATTTGAAATTAACACATTTCTAAATATCACATCATTAAAGAGATCTCAAGAAAAATATTTAATATTTTACAACTAAAGGGAAATGAAAATATAATTTATAAAAATTAGCATTTAGAGGGGAATGGATAGCATTAAATGTATATGTTAGAAATATCTAAAATCAATAACTTAGCTTCTACTTTAGGAATGTGAAGAAAGAACAATTTAAGTCTAAAGCAAGTAGAAAAGAAATAATAAAAATCAGAGCAGAAACCAATGAAATTGAAAACAGGGAAACGAGAGAAAAATCACCAAAGACAAAAGCTGGACCTGTGTCTTGGGGTTGTTAACTTTGTGTCTTTGAAAAGATAATATTAACTGGAAAACATCTAGTCAACTAACAAGAGAATAAGATTGATAACACAAATGTAGAATGCCATAAATGAAAGGAGGCTAATGTTCCCATGGACATTCAGAAGATAATGGAGAATATTAAAAACAACTCTGTGCTCCAAAATTTGGTGATTTAGATTATATGGACCAATTTTTTGAAAGACAGAAATAGGTACAATTCTCACAAGGAGAGATAGACCATCTTAGTAAACCAATATCTATGAAAGAAACTGAATCCAAAACAAAAAACATCAACTCAGATGGGTTTATTGGTAAATTCTACCAAACATTTAAGGAATAAATGGTACCAATTCTCTACCATCTCTTCTAGAAAATAAAAGCATTTTATAAGGCCAGCATTGTGTTAATACCAAAGTTGAAATAGACGTTACACAAAAGGGAAACTAAACATAAATGTGGGTGCAAAATCTGCATCAAAATACTAGTAAGTTGAATTCAACAATGTATACCACAATTAAATAGAATTACATTGTGCAAGTTGACTCAACATTAGAAAATCGATGTAATCCACCACATCAAGTGACTAAAGGAAAATAAATTATGATCATATCAATAAATGCAAAAATTTTGATAAAATCAAATATCCATTTGTGATAAGCGATTCTCATCAAACTAGGAACAGAGGGGGAAATTTATTAACTGATAAGAAACATCTACAAAAAAATTGACAACTAACTTTAAAATTTAACAGTGAGAACCTGAATGTTTTTCCCTTAAGATGAGAAGCAAGGATTTTTTTTTTTTTTACCACTCCTACTCAAATCTTAGTGGAAATTTTATGTAATGTAAAAAGACAAGTAAAGGAAATGAAATGTATACATATTGAAAAGAAAGAAAACTGCCTTTATTCACAGATGGCATGATTGTCTATGTAGAAAATCCCAAAGAATCAACAAAAAAACCACTGTAACTTGTAATTGAGTATCAGAAACTCACAGTATACAAGATTAATATTGAAAAGTTGATTGCTTTCCTACATAATTGCATTGAAAAATTGTAATATAAAATTAAAAAATACTATTAACAACAGCATTCCAAAAAATGAAAACTTGGCTGTGAATCTAACAGAATATTTACAGGATTTATATATGTTAAACTGCAAATCTCTGATGAAAGAAATCAAAATTCTAAATAAGAGGGGTGGTATTCTGTTTCCATGGATATAAAACTCAATATTGGTAAGATTCAATTTTACCAGTCTTATCGATAGATTAAAAACAATCCTAGTTAAATGCTGTTTTGTAGATATTGACAAACTAACTCTAAATTTAATGTGGAAAAGCAAAAGATCTAGAATACTCAATATTGAAAAGAAGAAAAAAATGGAAGGACGACCTGATTTCAAGCCTTACTATACAATTACCATATCAAATTAGTGCTGTATTGCTGCAAAATCAGACATGCAGATCAATGGAACATAATGGCAAAGTCAGAAATAGATCCACATAAATACAGTAAGTTGATCTTTGACATAAGTACAAAAGAAATTCAATAGAGAAAGGATTATCTTTTCAACAAATGGTGCTGGCAATTCTATGCAAAAACATGAACATAGATACAGACTTTGTATCTTTGAATAAAAATTAACTAAAATTAATCATATGCCTAAATGTAAAAAGCAACACTGTAACATTCATAGAAGAAAAAAGGAGAAAATATAGGTGACCTTATGTTTGGTGATGAAATTTTAGATATAACATCAAAAGTATGATAAATGAAAGCAGAAATTTATAAGTTGAACTTGTTAAAAGTAAAAAAAAATTCTGCTCTATGAAAAAGAATGTTATGTGAATGAAAGAAACGAGGCACAGACAAGGTGAAAATATTTGCAAAATGTATCTGATACAGAAGTTGTATCCAAAATATATAAAGAAGCATTAAAACTCAACAATAAGAAAACAAACAACCCAATTTAAAAAGGGGCAAAATATCTGAACAGACAGCTCATCCAAAAAAATAAACAAATGACAAACATATGAAAAGATGCTCAACATGTTATTACATTACAGATTTACCAATTAAAGCAAGAATAAGATATAACTACAGGCTATCACAATGGTTAATATCCAAAAAAACCCTGAAAATACAAATTGCAGGATCAACAGGAACTCTAATTCATTGTTGATAGAAATATAAAATGGTACATCCACTTTGAAAGATAGTTTGACCAATTTTTACAAAGCTAAGTCCTTCTACATGATTCAGTAGTCACACTTCTAGGTATTTACATAGTTGATTTAAAAATTTATGGGGTGCCCAAGTGGCTCAGTCAGTTAAGTGTCTGACTCTTGGTTTCAGCTCAGGTGGTGATCTCAGGGTCGTGAGGTGGAGCCCCACATCGGGCTCTGTGCTCAGTGCGGAATCTGCTTAGGTTTCTCTCCCTCTCCCTCCCTCCCTGCCTCTCTCTCTCTCTCAAATAAATAAATAAAATTTTAGAAAATTGTGCCCACACAAAAACCTGTGCACTAATATTTTAGCAACTTTATTTATTATTGCGAAAATTGGAAGCAACCAAGTTGTGCTTCAATAAGTGAATTAATAAATAACTATGGTTCATCCCATACAACAGTATTCAGAATTTTTAAAAAGTTAGCTATCATACTATCAAAACCCATTAATGAATATTAAATACATATTGCTTTTGTTCGATAAAGGAAGCTTTGGAAAAAGTTTATGGACAGATACCAGTATATGTTATATATAAAATTAACAGAAGAGATGAAGAAAATCTGCAAATCAACATGAAATACGGCACCTCAATAGAATAATTAGGTAAAGTTAAAAAATTATATGTGAAGAGGCAATTATATAAAAGAAAATCCCAAATGGCTAACATATTAATAAAATATTCAGTCTCATTAAGAAAAATATAAGTAAAACCAACCATGAAATATCACTTTATATTTGAAAGCTTGATAGTCTCCAGAGCTGGTAGTGATGTGTGAGTACTGGAATTTTCCTACACTGCCAGTGGGAATGCAGACTGATGCCTCCATCAGACAATGTGGAGAAACATTCTGGTAACATTCATTGAACTAAGTATAGAATTGGATATTTAGTGGTTCTGTAGAATTCCACTCCTATATAAACCTTCTGGAAAATTTTTATAGATACATGAAGTGTTACTTGTGGTGGCAAGCATTTGGAAGAGGAATCCTAGTTATCCGTCGTCAGAAAGGTGTATGTGTAACATGTAGTAGCTGCAAACCAGAGAACTATGTAGCAGTTAGAGGCAATAGAAAATATGTAGACAGAGCAACTTGGATGGATCTTAAAAACCAAGTATTGGGATAGGCCGGTGATGGGTATTAAGGAGGGCACATATTGCATGGTGCACTGGGTGTTATATGCAAGTAATGAATCATGGAACATTGCATCAAGAACTGGGGATGTACTGTATGGTGACTAATATAACAAAATAAATATTATTTTAAAAAAACCAAAAAAAAAACCCCAAGTATTGAGTGCAAAAAAAAAAAAAAAAAAAAAAAAAAAAAAAAAAAAAAAAAAAACAGAATACCATTATGTAAATAAAATTTCATGCACAAAAAATAACAATTCATAGTTTGCAAGAATGTATAATTTATACTATCTTGGCTTGAGAATCTTATGAAACAGAGTCAGAGCAAATTGTAACTGCTAATTCTTTATTGGAAGGTACAATCCCAGAGAAAACAGAAGTGAGGTAAGTAGGGTGAGACACTCTAGCAGGGTGTTGCCGTGCTGGCCACTGATTTATGATGAGGTACAAAAAGACACAGCTTGTCGCTCTTGTTTCTTTCGCATACGCTTGGCCACGTGAGACATTTCTGGGTAGACTCTATGGAAAAATTGTGCTCTGGAAGAGTTAATAGGAGGTTGGTAAGGAGAGAGGATTTATTTCTCTCATCTTGGGTCTCCATTGGTTAAAATACTCCCCACAGGGAAATAACTCTACTCCACTTTAAGTTGAGGAAGAAAGTTGGCCCCTTGGGAAGTCGGACCCCATGACTCATGGTGTGGCCCAGTGGTGTGGTGGAAGAACTCAAAAATCCTAAGCCCCAGGTGGAGGATGCGTATGGATGCTCTTGGACTCAGTGGGCTGCAGCAATGACGGGTGGAAAAGGTGTGGAAAAATTCAAGAAAGAAGTAATTGCAGGAGACGTGTCATATCTGACACACTTACAGACGAAAAGATACATACTAAACACATGGTTGCCTATGGCGAGGGAAGAGGAAAGAGTGAAAAAGGGAATTAATAAAACAAGAGACTGCTGCGAACAGGGTTATACTGGGTCATGAAGCAGAGTATAATTAACTTTACCTTCTTCACCTAAATTCAAAAAGAATGGGAAGTAAAGAAAATCCAATAGATTGTGTCATAATCATCAGCAAATAAGTGGTGTGTAAAATTTCAAATGAAAAGACTTTACCTGGTAAATTATTGAAAAAGCACAAGATCGTGTAATGTGGAAGATAATAAGCTAGGGTTTTTTTTTCATTCTGAATACAGAAAACTAAATCAATATTGGTTTTGCTTAATTAAAAATATGAATAAAATTTTATGATAAAAGTAACATTCCCTATATTACAAATATTATCAAGAGTACTGGAAAGGCCAGGCAGGATTAGTAAGTCTGTGAGTCAAAATACAGAGAAATTGTTTACTAATGCATTGACAAAAGTGTTTAATTTAGAAGGATATTACTTACAAACTATAAATCCTTTGGGTCTTAAGCAAACAAAAAGTTGTCTTTGTAAAAGGGAAATGCTTAATATTCAAGGGAACTGAATGTTTGTGTTTCCTCAAAATGTATACGATGAAACCCTGACCCTGGATGTGATTGTATTAGGAAGTGGGGGCCTTTGGGAAGCAATTAGATTTAGATGAGGTCATGAGGAGACCCCAAGGTGGGGCTAGTGGCCTTAAAAGTAGACGGACACTAGAGCTTCCTCTCTCCACCATGTGAGGACCATACACTGAGAAGGCCATCAGCAAGCCAGGAAGAGGGCCACACCAAGAACCAGATCTGCCAGAACATTGATCTTGGACTCCTCAGCTTCCAAAATTATGAGAAATTAACCCCTATTGTTTAAATCACCCAATCTATAGTATTTTGTCATGGCAACGAGGTCAGACTAAGACAATCTGTTAGGTCTCTTTCACCTGCAGGTGACAGAAACTTAAACAATTTTCAATTCAACAAGAGAAGAGTGAAGAGAAATTTACTGTCAAGCTTTACAAAGTAATGGGTGCCAATTGGTCTCACGCTCAACTGAATCTGTAATCTCCGTACCAGAAATTTGGGGTCTGTTTTCATATTCTCTCTTTCTCAGTTTCTTGTCATAGCTTTTGTCACCTTGTTGACCTCTCCAGATTTTCTTTATGGCCAGCGTCCCCGGTTGCCAGTACTCTGAGCTTACTTAGTACTGTAGCACAACATGGCAGTTGAAAGAGAAAACTATGCCTCTGTTATAAATTCAGGAAATTCCAGAGAAGAACTCTGAGTAGCCAAGCCAGGATCTTATGCCTAGCTTTATAGCCACAGAGAGTAGGAATTTAATTCATATTGGAACATGGTGTGGGAGAACCGTAGAAGCAAGTCTTCGAATGAAGACTAGGACATGTTACTAGAAAATAGAAAAGGTAGACAGATTAAAAAAAAAGTTATAATTAAAATTTCCTAGTGTTTGCAAATCCTTAATCACTAACCCTTGGGATTTCAGAAGAAGAAATAAAAATTCCAGGTATTTCTTCAGATATCTCCAAAATCATGCTATTCATAATTTTTGTAACATTTTATGTATATTTTTATTTTTTTAAGTTTTTATTTGCTTTTTCTCAGTAATCTCTACCCCCAATGTGGAGCTCAAACTCACAACTCTGTGATCAAGCATTCACATGCTCCTCTGACTCAGCTAGCCAGGTGCCTCATGTGTGTATTTTTAAAAAATGATTGATCATAATAATACAGAATGAATCATTTCACTGTGATAGAAAGTTTCTGTGATATGTTTCAGGTTTTTTTGTTAAAATGCAAACTACTAATCAATGCATTTTTTTTATCGATATATGTTGACAAGATTATGAATTTTAATATCATGTACAAATAATTAGTACCTGATACAGACATTTTATAATAGAAAATTTTAAAAGGGAACATGATTATAAAATGCCAACTTCAAATCATTTTACAAACTGAAAAACAACATCAGAAAAATTTACCATTCTTAAAATGAAATGTTAAAACATTCAAAGCACTGATTGCCCTAACCTATAATTTTGATCGTGACAAAAATTCTGGATGTAGAACCTATAATTTTGATCTTGACAAAAATTCTGGATGTAGAAAAATGTCCTCCAGTTTGCAATGAAATGAGTAGAATTGAGTGTCCAAGGTACCTTCAATGCTTCATGGGCATTAGGATAACAAGTTGTTTCATATAAGCTCTTTGTTTTTTTTGTTTTTGTTTTTTAAGATTTTTTAAATTTTTATTTATTTGACAGAGGTAGAGACAGCCAGCGAGAGAGGGAACACAAGCAGGGGGAGTGGGAGAGGAAGAAGCAGGCTCATAGCAGAGGAGCCTATGTGGGGCTCGATCCCACAACGCCGGGATCACACCCTGAGCCGAAGGCACGACGCTTAACCATTGTGCCACCCAGGTGCCCCAAGCTCTTTGTTTTTAATGATTAACATATTTTGTCTGCTTGCTTTGATTTTGGTTTTAGCTTTAATATTGATAGTATTTTTGCAACTAAGAATTTATATTAATTTTTACATGTGCACATTTTTCCTCTGCATGCTTTTTGCTAATGTGTCTACAAAGAACAGTAGTCTATATCAAACATTCAAAACTGAAGAATGCCAGTGAACATTTTTGTATGGTATTCTAACAACACATTAGTATTTTTTGCAAGGATAACATCGTTATACATAACCACATGTTAATTTGTCAATTTAAGTCTTATTTTTGCTTTCAAACATTCTTTCATGGAACACCATTTATAGGATTAGTATAAATATTACTACATATATTGGGGCGCCTGGATGGCTCAATTGGTTAAGTGTCAGACTCTTGATTTTGGCTCAGGTCATGACTTCAGGGTCCTGAGATCCAGCCTCAATGGGCTATGTACTTGGGGTGGAGCCTGCTTGGGATTCTCTCTTTCCCTCTCCCTTCCCTCCCCTCCCTGCTGTGTGTGCACTGTCTCTCTCTCTCTCAGAAAAAAAACAATCTTATTAATGTGCATTTTATTTGCAAGAATGAACACATCACTGTTAGCAACAGACAGGGCACAATACTTAAAACATGTCAATGGCCATGAGTGGGAGTGAGAGATTACCTCAAGATCACTTCTCTCCTGCCAGATTCTTTCCTAATTTCTAGAAATGTTGGCTATAACCTTTTACTTTCCCTGCTAGCATTTTTTTCCTTTTCCTTCAATTTAACATGAGTGAATTTTTTCAAAGCATTAATATTTCTATGTTGATAGTTTAGTTTTTATTTTCACAGGAGAATTACATTTTCCCATTTCCTGATTTCTGAATTGATTTGTCTCAGAACTCAGGATTAGTAAAAACATATGAAATTCCTAAGAAGTACTGAGAAGGGATTCCCAGATGTGTATGCTAAGTTCTTCCAAATCTCTTAAATACCTCATCTCAAATAAAAAGCTTGATTCTGAAGCATAAAATGACTTTTTACATTAGAGAATGAGATTGGGTTCACAAAACAACCCAATATTGGGTTGTTCTTCCTTTCTCTTCCCCTAAAAACGTATTCCTACAATTTCAATTGCTATCACTGAGGGAGAAAAGTGATATTAAGGGTACTTTAGGCTCAGCAGAAAACTCTCATCAATGCATGGATATCTCCATTTTAGAGATAGATTAATGTGTATGTTTGATATTATTCTCTATTCAAAATTGCCTCTGATAAAATCTTACAAATTTAATTATTGATTCCTATAAGATATGAAAGTACAAGAGAAATTGAGCTAAGAGCAAGTTTTAAAAGTTTCAAAGGAATAAAGTATCTATTAGTGTCTCCTTACATTTATAGTTTTTTTCCTTTTTATTTATATTAGAGGATGCCAGATCCTAAATGCCTTGACTAAAATAATTCTTCTAATTTGTTATATTATTTAAAATTTTTTTCTTTTAGTTATTTCAATCAGTTCTTCCTCCAAGCAATAATCACCATTTTAGGAAAACTTTTGTTCAGCTCTTCAATTGTTACAAGTTTTATGCTTGGTTTTAGTCTGGCCTTCCACATGATACATGTCCTCTGATAATTTCCCTACAAGTAAAAACCAAATCTTGCCACTTGTAATGAGATGGATGGAGGTAGAGAGTATTATACAAAGCAAAACAAGTCAGTCAGAGAGAGACAAACACCCTATGATTTCACTCATATGTGTAATTTAAGAAACAAAATAAATGAACATAGGGGGGTAAAGGGAGGTAAACCAAGAAACAGACTCTGAACTATAAAGAACAAACTGATGGTTGCCAGAGGGGAGGTGGGTGGGGGGATGGGTGAAATAGGGGATGGGGATTAAGAGTGCAATTGTTGTGATGAGTACTGGGGGTTGCATGGAAGTGTTGACTCACTATATTGTACACCTAAAACTAATATCATACTGTATGTTAACTAACTGGAATTTAAATAAAAATTTGGAGAAAAAATAAAAGGAACGCTTTCTCCTTTCCAAATTCACATCCGAAAATCTACAAGTCAAAATCAGGATGTGGTTACCTGGGTAACTAGGACTGCACAAAGAAAGTTTTGCTTCTATTTTTTTGTTGTTGTTGTTTTGTTTTTTGTTTTGTTTTGTTTCCTTGATCAATAGTTAATTACTTTTTAAAAGTCTTTTTTGGAGCACAGGCATTCCCAATAGCCCAAATGTTTTACAATTCTTATTCTATAGGTCAACCCCTGCGCTTTCCTCTCATTGAGTGAAATTGGTGTCCAGGGCACAGGCTGAAGGCATACAATGCTACAGCGGAGTGAAAGGTTATATAATCAACCAACAGGCTGTTGAGAAAGGTCAGTAATATTACAATTATTAAAAAGTACATTTTCTTTTGGGATCAGAAATGAAGATCCTCAATGAAGAACTAACGAAGCTCAGGTTTGCACTTCCATGTTTACACTTTGCAGGTGGTGCCTGACCTTCAGAAATGGCACATTGTCTCAGATCCTGCATGGAAATTTTGATTTCCTTGAATTGCAGTGGAGCCGTGCTGCTGATCTGCTCATCTGTGTACTTTGATTTATTAACGTTTCGTATTTCAAACATGTCTTTCCCTT
The DNA here is from genome assembly GCF_002007445.2 of Ailuropoda melanoleuca. Classification (NCBI taxonomy): domain Eukaryota; kingdom Metazoa; phylum Chordata; class Mammalia; order Carnivora; family Ursidae; genus Ailuropoda; species Ailuropoda melanoleuca. The sequence goes on from NC_048235.1 coordinate 37,169,039, forward strand.
TTGGTTCTGAACACTTCAGGGGATTGTAAACAATTTAAAAAAATAAACAAAAATAAGTAAGATACTAAATTTAGTTCTTGATCTCCTTTTTCTAGAGTTGTTATCTGAAATCAATTACAAATAACTGATAAGCTACATTGTAACATGAGCCCAAAGTTGGCCAATGACTTAGCTCTGTCTGCCTGAGCCACAGAAGTTTTAGAGACTGAGTGAAGGAACTGGAGAAGTGGATGGCATATTTCTACATTATTTTCCTTTGCTTTTTAAAAATTTTTAAAACATATTTTACTTATTTATTTGAAAGAGAGAGAGCATGAGCAGGGGGAGAGGCAGAGGGACAAGCAGACTCCCTGCTGAATAGGGAGTTTGAAGTGAGGCTTGATCCCAAGACCTTGGGATCATGATCTGAGCTGAAGTCAGATGCTTAATCACATAGTACAAGATTTTTATCAATTTATTTCAACTATGACAGCAAACTTTAATTAAAAAAAATAAAAACACTATGAAGTGAAAGTTTGGAATATCTATATGTGAATGCCCAATATAATCATGTTGATTAGCATACACAAAATCAGAGGAGGATATTGTCCTATCTCACCAGCTCAGAGAAAATTTTTCAAGAAACACTTCCCAGAGATAAGACAACAGTTAGAGTTAGTACATGTGTTCTGTACAAGACAAAGTAAACTAGTGGAAAGTGCTTTTATAATCGCACTAGTAGTAATAGAGAAAGCAATTATCTGAGCCCAAATTCCTTCCTATGTAAAGCAGTATAATGAGTTTGTATGTTTTATATAAAAAAAAAAAATCAGAGGGTTTTATGAGAACCACTGAAAGATAGTGATCCCAGAGAGACTGGGGGAAAAAAATGAAGTGAACCCTATGAATGTCCCCCTAACTGACTTGATAGAGTTGCCAGGCTCTAGCACCAAAAGGGGGACATTTAGACTCCAATGGATTCCTTAAAGAGGAGATGGAATTGAAAATCCAGCAAAACAAAAGTATAGTTGGATGAAGCACCAGAGAAAAGAGAGCTATGGAAAACTACATAGGCTCCCTCTCAGGTGTGCCACAAAATACTAACAACCCTCTCAGGTATTCAGCCAAATACTGATCACCACTTATGCCACAATGTGAGGAAAATACCCAAGGTCAGAGAAAGAACCACTCTACAGGATCAGAGGAACTGAGGACTTGGTGCTCACCACGCTTCCACTAGACAGACTGGAAAGCGTTACAATTTATGGGGCACTGGATAGAACACTCAGAAGCATTTTGCTTTAGTAGTGAAGCAAAATTCGAACACCAGTAATGCCTAAGAATTCGGACATGAAAGGCAAGATTACACCTTCCAAGCAACTTAACAAAGCTCAAAAATAGTTAGAAGAATATAAAAAGATCCAGCATTCAAAAAAATCAAATCTACAAAGTATGTAGATTAATCAAAACTTAGCAGGTATGCAAAGAAACAGGAATGTAAACCTATTGAAGAGAAAAATCATGAGCATCAAAACTGACCCAGAACTCATGCATATGCTATAAGTAGGAAAGAAACATATTAAAACAATTATTATTATTATTTTTAAAGATTTTATTTATTTGTTTGAGAGAGAGCAAGAGAGCACAAGCAGAGGGAGCAGCAGAGGGAGAGAGAGAGAAGCAGATTCCCCGCTGAGCAGAGAGCCAGATATGGGGCTGGATCCCAGAACCCTGGGATCATGACGTGAGCAGAAGACAGTCACTCAACTGACTGAGCCACCCAGGCACCCCCATATTAAAACAGTGATTACAGCTGTACCCTATATGTTCAAGAAAACTAAGTAAAAACATAGGAGGTATTTCAGAAAGACAAATTGAAAACAAGAGGTGAAAACTAAAATGTGTGAAATGCAAAATATACTTAATGGAATTCATGGCCAATTAGATGGCATAGAATAACAAAATGAACCTTAAGACACAGCAATATAAACTGCCCAAAATAAAACAGAGAAACAAAAGAACTTTAAAAAATGAAAAGATTACCAGTGACATCTGGCATAACTTTAAGTACCTTAATTTACATATAATTGGAATCACTGAGGTGGCAAGGTCACAAAAATATTTGAAAAATAACTGCAAATTTTTCCAGAATTTTATGAAAAGTATAAATCAATAGATTTAAGAAATTTAATGATTCCCCCAGCACAGGAAACATGAGAAAATCTATACCAATGCCTATCAAATAAAATTACTCACAACAAATGACAAAGAGAAAAATCTGGAACATGTTCAGGGAAAAAAAGACACCTCAGTAATATATGATCAAATATAAGGATGACTACAAATTTTTCTTCAGAAAAAAAAAAGGAAATAGTGAAACAATATTTTTAAAATATTAAAAGCAAAAAATATTAAAAATAACAATAACAGAAAACCCTATTAACTTATAATTCTATACCCAGCAAAAATATCTTAGAAAAATTAAGTCAAAATAAAGACTTTTTTCAATATACAAAAGCTAAAAGATTCAAGCAGCAAAAGTGCACTACAAGAAGTATCAAAGGTAATTCTTCAGGCCAAAGGAAAAATGATATGACGTGGAAATATGGAACAACAACACAAAGGAACTATATGCACTAGAAATGGCACTATACGGTTAAGTATACAAGATTTTAATCATACTACTTAAATGTCTTGAATAGGTAATTGTTTTAAAATAAATAATAATGTAATGTGAAGTTTATAACAAATGAACAGTTTATGACATACATAAAAGTAAAATATTTGACAACAGTAGTCCAAATGCAGGGTGAGGAGAAATGAAACTATATTTTTTATATGTTTCTAATGCTCTATGTGAAGTAAAATAGTATTTGAAGATAAATATGAAAAGTGAAAAATGTGTATTATAAACCCTAAGGCAAACACTAAAATGACAAAGCAAAGATATATAGCCAATAAACCAATAAAGGATATAGAATGGAATCATAAAAAATACTAGATTAATCCAAGATGAGGCAGAAAAAAGGAAATGGGAAAAAGAACAGATTTATGACTAGGGACAAATAGAAGATAGATTTCAGTCAAAAAACATCAATAAATACATTATTTAATTGGTTTAGCTATCCAAATTATAATTATTATCATATTGGATTAAAAAAAGCAAGACCTAATTATATCCCAACTATAAGAATCATTTAAGATGGAAAAGCACAATTTAAAAGCAAAAGGATAGAATAAGATATACTATGCTAACACTAACCAAAGAAAGTAAACAAAGTAGATTTCAGAAGAAAGAATATTACCAGAGATAAAGAAGTCAATGTGCCAATGAGAAAGGGGTAAATCCATAAAAAGAATATAACAATCCTAACAATTATGAGTCTAATAAGAGCCTCAAAATACATGAAGGAAGAAACTGATAAAATTTCACAATTAAGAGGTAGAGATTTCAACACCTCTTTCTTAATAACTGCTAGAACAAGTACCTAAAAATTCAGTAAGAAATCATAAGACTTAAAATATCCAATAACTTGATCTAATAGAAATTTGTGGAACACTTCAACCCAAAACACAAGACAGCACATTCTTTTCAGATGCATTTGAAATGTACAGTGTAATAAACCATATTCTGGACTGTAAAACAAATCTCAATAAATGTAAAAGATGCCAAGTCAAAGTATCTTCTTTCACTACAATGGAATTACATTAGACATTAATAATCAAAAAATCTCTTTAAACTCTGCCCAATACTTGAAAACTAAATAACATACTTCCAAGTAACTTATGGGTCAAAGGAAGAAGTAAATTGAAGTTAAAAAATATTTTCTACTCAATGAAAATGAAAACAAAGCAGTTATCAAAAATTTGTGGAATGCTATTAAAGCAGTAGTTGGGTGAAATTTCTAGCACTAAGAACAATGATCTGTCTTCCGCTTGAAGACAATAGAAAAAGAAGAAATTAAATGTGAAGAAACAGAATAAAGGAAATAATAAAAATCAGAGTAGAAATCAATGAAATAGAAGTATAATGGGGAAATCAATTAAAATGAAAGCTGGATCTTTGAGAAGATCTGTAAAATTGGTAAGCTTCTAGCTGTCTGATTAGGAAAAGAGGGCTAAGAAACATCAACAATTTTAGGAATGAAAGCGCTGACAACATTGCAGATTCTATGTATGTTAAAAGGAGAATAAAAGACTATCCTAAGTAACTTAATCCCAATACATTCAACAGTTTAGATGAAATGGATGATTTCCTTGAGAAACACCAACTATAAAAGCTCATTTAAATATTGTCTGGGGTGCCTGGGTGGCTCAGTCAGTTAAGCATCTGTCTTCAGTTTAGGTCATGATCCCAGGGTCCTGGGAGAGAGCCCTATGTTGGGCTCCCTGCTCAGTGGGGAAACTGCTTCTCTCCCTCTCCCTCTGCCTTTCCCCTGGCTTGTGCGTTCTCTCTCTCTCTCACTCTCTCTCTCAAATAAATAATTAAAATCCTTAAATATAAGTAGTCTGACTAGCCCCATATATGTTAAAGAAATTGAAGTTGTAGTGGAAAATTTTCCCACAAAGGAAATTCCAAGCACCGATGGCCTCACGACTGAATTCTATCAAACATTGAAGAAAGAAACAATACCAATTCTATGTAAACTCTTAGTGAAAATTGAAGAGGAGAGAATACTCTGAAAGTCATTCTATGTGGTCAGCATTGCCCTCATACCAAAACCAGGCAAAGACTTTATAAGAATGGAAAATTGAATATCAATATTTCCTATAAATGTAGATTAAAAATCTAAACAAATTTATCAAATCAAGCCTATAAAAAGTTTAATTATATAAAACAGAATACAAGATGACTGGTTGGCAGAATTTTTTCTCCCCTGGAATCTCCAGAAAGAAAGCAAGTCCTGCCAACGGGGGTCGGCGAGGGGGGTAGAGAAAGAGAGAGAAGAAATTGAGATTTGAAGATACTATGCTGGTGGATTTGAAGATCAAAGAGCATGAAACCAAAAAATGAAGGCAAGCCTCTATAGGCTGGAAAAGGCAAGAATTTTTTTCCCCTAGACTCTTCAGAAGGAATGTAGCTTTGCCAACACCTTGATGTTAGGACTTCTGACCTTGACTGAATTTGTGGTAATTTGTTACAGCAGCAATAGGAATGTAATACAATGGTTAAGTAGGATATAGCTGTTTAGCATTTGAAAAGTCATTCATTATAATTTACCAGAATATAGCTGTTTAGCATTTGAAAGTCATTCATTATAATTTACCATATTAACAAATAAAAAAGTAAAACATACTATCAACTCAGAAAATGCTTTCTCAAAGAAAGCATTTGACAATGTCCAACAGGTATTCCCGATAAAAACTCTTAGTCAACCAGGAATAGAAGGGAACTTTTCAAACTAGTGAACAACATGTACAAAAAATTTACAGGGAATATTCTATTTAACAACGAATGACAGAGTGCTTTCCCCCTAAGATTAGAATTAAGACAAGGATAACTTTTCTTGAAACTTCTCTTTCATGCTATACTAGATGTTCTAGCCAGTGTAATAATTTATTCATGAGCAACATAATCAGTTATCTGGAAAATAGAATATAATCTATAAATAAAACTGCTAGAACTAATAAGTGAGTTTATCAAGGGGCAAGGTACAAGATAAATATACAAAAATCAACTGTATCTCCGTATACTTAAACTGAACAATTAGAAATTGAAATAAAAATACCATGTATAATATGATCCAATATATTAAATGCTTAGGGATAAATATGACTAAATATATTCAAGATTTCTACACTGAATACTGCAAAACATCAGCAAAACAAATTTTTAAAAATCTAAGATCGAGAATTGCACTTGTCCTTGTAGCTCAGAACAATCAATATTGTTACATCAATTCTCTCCAAATTCATCTATAAGACCAATGTAATCCCAATCAAAATTTTCAGCAGAATTTTTAGTACAAATTGACATAATTATTCTAAAAGCCATATAAAAAGGCAAAGGATTGAGAATAACTAAACTTTTAAAAGAAGAGCGAAGTTGGAGGGCTAACATTACCTGATTTCAGGACTTATTATAAAGTTATACAGTAATAAGACACTTATTATAAAGTTACATAGTAATAAAATATAAGTAATAAAACTTATATAAAGTTATATAGTAATAATTCATTAAAAATAAATTATAAAGCTATATAGTAATAAAAGAATAGGGAATCCAGAAGCTGACTCACCCTATATGGAGAACAGATTTTTGAAGAAAGTACAAATGTAATTCAGTAGAGAAAAGATAATCTATGTCAATCAGCAGTGCTTGAATGATTAGAAAACCATATTCAAATCACTCAACTTTGAATCAAAATTTATACTATTTTTAAAAAAGCAACTCGTCTTCAGCATATACCTTTTAGGAGTTCCAGACCACACAACTGAAGAAATGTCAGTGAAGAGGTAAAAATTGAGAACTCTTCAGAATTGAATACATGACTCCTCACGCTTAGACACACACACACACACACACACACACACACACACACACACACATACACACACACACACCACAAAACAACAAAAAAACAACCCACCAGGAATCAAAATAAATAAGTAAAAATAAGTCCACCCTTAGATTCACTGTTGTGAAATGGAGAATAACAATGGGTAGAAGAAACAATAGAGAAAAGGTAGAGACAGACTATATCAAATGAACTGCAGACTGACAAAAGTGTGCCCTTAGCAACAACAGACTCCAGAAGAAAATAAAGTGATATCTTCAGAATTCTATGAGTAATTAGCTCTGAATCTAAAATTCTATCTTGAGCTAAACTATTTTCCAGAAGATGGTGACAATAAAAACATTTTCAGATATACAAATAGTAAGAGAAAAGGGGAAAGAAAACTGGGGGCACCTGGGTGGCTCAGTCAGTTTAAGTGCCCTACTCTTGATTTGGGCTCAGGTCATGATCTCAGCATCGTGAGATGCAGCCCCAGGTGAGGCTCCACACTGGGCGTGGAGCCTGCTTGGGATTCTCTCTCTCCCTCTCCTTCTGCCCCTTCTCCCCACTTGTTTGTGCTCTCTGTCTCTCTATGTATAAAAATTTTTTAAATAAATAAATAAAACAAATAAATAAATAAATAAACATCTGAACTAAGAAGGTGATGCATTCAAGAAACAGTAGTAGAAATAGCTAAATTGTGGAAGGAGCCAAGATGCCCTTCAACAGATGACTGGATTAAGATGTGGTCCATATATGCAATGGAATATTACTCAGCCATCAGAAAGAACGATTACCCAACATTTGCAGCAACATGGATGGGACTGGAGGAGATTACGCTAAGTGAAATAAGTCAAGAAGAGAAAGACAATTATCATATGGTTTCACTCATTTATGGAACATAAAGAATAGCAAGAAGATGGGTAGGAGAAGGAAGGGAAGAATGAAGAGGGGGTAAACAGAAGGGGGAATGAACCATGAGAGACTATGGACTCTGGGAAACAAACTGGGAGCTTCAGAGAGGAGGGAGTGGGGGATTGGGATGGGCCAGTGATGGGTACTAAGGAGGGCACATATTGTGTGGAGCACTGGGTGTTATATGAAAACAATGAATCATGGAACACTACATCAAAAATTAAGGATGTACAATATGGTGACTAACATAAGATAATAAAAATTATTATTAAAAATAAAAACAATTAAAAAATAACTAAATAAGTAAATCTTTAAAAAAAGAAACAGTAGTGGATATGGAAATCAATGCATATTTTGATAAATTTAATTATTCATCAATTGTTAAATGAATAACAAATTTATGTGTTTACAAAAAAAAATGGTAGAACCAAAACTCTAACAACGTTGAAGTGATGGAGAGGGCTTTTTGTTTACTGGATGAATCATGCTAATATCCTTGTCATCTTTGAAAGGAGAATAGACGTTCTGAATAATTTGTTAGAAAATTTAGATTAAAAATTCATATTGAAATTTCAAGGATTACATGAAGAGAATAAAAATCAACAATTAGTTTTTTTCTTACAGGGAAAAATGAAGATCATTTCTTTAAATCAGTACTAGATTGCACTAGCATAGAAGAAAAAATGCAAAATAACAGTAATTTGAACATAATATAACTTAATTCTTTTGTTATGTCAGGTAGATTAAGGTGTAGTTAGTACAAGGCTAGTATTTGTAGGCTCCGTGATCATCGGTTTCACCCATCTAGCACTGGGAGTTTTCAAGTTCATGTCAAAGTCTAAGCTGGCTGCTTTGAGTTTGAGGCCAAAAGAAGAAAAGGTAAGATGGCAAACGAACACTATTCCAAACAATGCAGCTTCCTGTAAGACTACCCACAAGCCTCATTCATTTCTGCTTATATCTCATCTCTTAGAACTTAATAAAATGACCACTCATGTTTGCAAGAGAGGCAATAAAAGGTGTTATTTTATTCTGGATGAGTAGCAAAATGTGTAGCTGACAGCTGGGGAAATTGGAGTGGGCTTTATGGACTTCGGAACAAATCAGTTAATTGCTTAGATAGAAGTGATCTCTCAGCGGAAATTCTTAGTGTTCTTTTTTCTGGGTATGTATCCTTAGTAGAGGTCAAAGTTGGAAGGTCATATGGAGAAAGAAATAAGTAGAAAATTTTTTCCTTTGTAGATTAGAGAAAAATGCCTTAAATTACCTGTTTCAGTGGCTCATGGATAGTAGGCATTCAGTTAATATTTGATGAATGAATAATTTCCTATATAATATTCTTACTAAGCACTGAGAATTTCATCGATGTCAATCATGACAGACTCATGGCATGGTGCAAAGCGCTCCACTTGGGATTCTCTAACATGTATCAGGAGATTGGGAAGATACAAAATGCTTTCCCATTAAGTAAATTTTTTTTATTAGAAACTAGTATGTTTGATTCAATGAAAAATATCATATTTATGTTTCTCATTCTCATCCTCTTCATCTCTCCTTGAAAGGGAAATGATATGCAAATTCAGTTTGAACAGTGTTAATTCAGCCACAACATGACATTTCCCTGATAAACCTGAATCAGGGCAGAGAACATAAAAGCCACGAGATACATTGTTTTTTTAATCTAATAGGATCTTTTGTTCCTTGGTTTGCAAATCTTCCTGACTTAGTAGTGGCACCTCTCCCAATTCCCCAGACTGTACAGACAAGTCTTAGGAATTCAGTTCAGAAGAAATACAGCCTAGTGCATATATTTTCCTTTCGACCAGAGGATTTCTGAGCAAGTCTCAGAGGGATTTGTTATAATACACTTGCTCCTCTTGGGTGGATCAGTTGGGCAAGACAATATTCCAAAGGAAAGCTGCAGTAAACAGTTGAGAATACATGAGTAGCACAGACTTCAGTGACAGAACTCTACCAAATAAAGAAGAATTACTTAAATGCAAAAAAAAAAAAAGAAAGAAAAACTATTACAAAATCCATTCAGTCCGTCCATTGTCAATCCAAAGAGTATTCAATGAAAGCATCTAAATATTACTGTTTATTAAAACTGTGTTTTTATTTCAAAGAGCTTTCTAAGAAAATCAGTGTTTTTCTCATGCATCCTTCCTAACACATGCATCTTGGTATTTTCAAACAACAAGGATATTTTTGAAACATCACTAAGTGTTAACAAGNAGCATCTAAATATTATTGTTTATTAAAACTGTGTTTTTATTTCAAAGAGCTTTCTAAGAAAATCACTGTTTTTCTCATGCATGCTTCCTAACACATGCATCTTGGTATTTTCAAACAACAAGGATATTTTTGAAACATCACTAAGTGTTAACAAGACAGCCATCTATTTGAAGCGATTTTTCTTTTGCTCATTTTACAATCCTGACTCAGCACAGTTCGTAAGAGAAGTCAGCATTTAGACCTAAAAAGGAGTCTGAGTGTGACTGTAATTATTATTTCTGTTTCAAACTCACTCTTCTCTCTTCTGTTTTGTGGTTCTGGGACTAGCACTCTGCTGCTCTTTTTTACACCCTGCCAATAAGGAACAAGGGGACGAAGGGCATATGTTGCCATTCACTACCTTTTCCCGTTTGTTTTGTTTCATTTGTTGCCAGTTGTTAGTCATTCTAGGAGTATTTCACACCAGCAGGAACAATTTGTCCATAGCAGCCATTAATTCCAGTTTGCGGGTTTTTTTGTTTGTTTTTTTTTGTCGAATCAGCCTCATGACCCAGCAAGCAAATCAGCACCAGCCTGCTGATATCCCCTCCACGGAGATCTGTACCGCAGGCCTTGGGACCCCCCTCCAAGCTAAGAGACACCTAACACCCGCTGAGCTACTCCATAAAGTGTGCTTTGGCTCTCAGGAATCCTCCCCCAAGCTTCTAAATTTTAATAATGTCAACTTCTTCCCTTCTCCTCCAGTACAAAAACTAGCTGTTTCCTGTAGTTGTTAACTGTGTGAAACGTTAGTGTGCCCTTTTGAATTTTCAGTTTTTTAATACTTAGTTAATAATACTTTATCTTAAATTTTCTGTTAAAATATCTGGTGCGGTTTCCTTCTTATGACTGCACTCTAGTTAATGCACTTTATGATTCCTAAACTTGGAATAATTGTTGTATTTATGGTAGTAAAATCTTTTCATTTAGAGATCAGAGTGTTGTCTAAGACTGATTTTTTTCCAAACATTTATTTGGCATCTAATGTAAATGTGCTGCAAAGAATTATTAGCCATAACTTCACCTGCAAGTATTTAGGTAATTTAAAATTTTAGAACCTTGCTATGTGTGTAATAATTAGAATACATTAGGCACTTAATGAGTATTATGCAGAAGGAGCTGTAGAAAAGCTCAGAGGAAGGAAATTAATGTCTTTGGAAATCAAAAGACATCTGAAGAATTTTAATAGAGGATAAATGATAGTAGCTGGAACTTAAAAGGCTATGTTTATAAGGGAAATTCAGACTATGTTAGAGATTGATAGAGACTTTGAAGGATAGAAGAAAATAACAGGAACAGAACAGAAAATCAGAAGACTTCAAAGCATGAATGCCTCAACATTTGGCAGGAATAGAGAGAGGGTTTGTGAACTATAGTTGGGGAAGATAAAATTCACAGGGAAGCTTGGGGTAAAATAGTAGATCTTCAATGACTATTTAAGGATTTGAGGTTTTCTCCTCCAGGCGACAGAGAACAATTAAATTTCTAAAGATAACTGGTGGCTTAATAGGACTAATCTAAGACATATTCAGAATTGACTTGGGTAGGAGATATATGAAAAATGGAAAAACACTTATTAATTATGAATACAATAGCCTAATATCTCCATCTTAAACTGGAAAACTCATACCACAGAGGTTCTCAGAACTAATCAAGGAATCATGCAGTCTGAGCATGTGAGGGAATGAAAGTCACATTTATTATAATGGGAATACATGGTGCAAGAGTATTTACATGTCAAAGGAAACAAGAGTTCATTTTTGTTCCTGAAAAACTTGAGTTGTTTATTTAATATCCAACTGGAATTGTTGAATGTTTGGTTACGTAAAAAAATACGGAGTTCAGAAAAGCAGGCAAGGACAGAAAGATACAATTTTTTGAACCATCAATATGGATGAACTTATAACCATCGGTCTAAATGAGATCACTTAGCAAATCAATATAGAAAGAGAAATGAGAAAATTTGAGGACTGAATCCTCAGCCACTCAAACCTTTAGAGATTGAGATGAACAGCAGGATGGCAAAGACTAAGAATGAGCTGTCAATGAGTTAGCAAATTTAAGAGTATGATGTTCTAGAAGCCAAGGCATGAAGCGTTTCTAGGATGTATAAACTGAACAACTGTGTCAAATGACACTGAGTCTAACCAAGATGTGAACTGTAAAATGATCATAAATTTTCAATGTAGATATAATGACCTCATTAAGGGCATTGGGGATAAAACCCGGTTCAAGGGTTTTAAGTCCTAATGGGAGGAAAGGAAGTAGATGCAGCAAATCTGAGCAACTCTTTTGAGAAGCTTTTCTATAAAGCGGAGTAGTGAAGTGGGAAAGTGAGACGTGGGTTAAAGGGAAAATTTCAGATCTAAATGAATGTTGGTGTACTAATGGAAAATACCCAGTAAGAGAGAAAGAAAAATTTTGTGATGTACAAAAGAAAGAACATAATTGCAGAAAAAGAGGCCCTTAAATATGTGAGAGTAGATTCAAAGGGGGGAAGGATGGCAGTCTTGGATGAAAGCAAGGATAACGTACCCACTGTAACAGGAATAAAGTAAAATTTTTGGTATAGAAGCATGTTGTCTGATAGATTTCCTAATAAGCATATAGACATTTTCTTCTAGATACTTCTATTTCCTCATTGAAGTAAAAATTGTCATGAGTACTTGGATTGAGAAAGAGAAGAAATTGCTGAGTTTTAAGGAAAAATGAGAAACAATTGCTTCAGAGAATGAACTGGATAAAAAAATATAGTTAGCTGTCTGGGAGCCCTGAGGTTTCTGTTAAATTTTGTTGAAAGTAGGTCAGTAGCATAGATCACTGCTTAAAAAAAAAATCATCTGCTTAAAGTATAAGCTGAGAGTAGATAGATTTACCATGAGTAGGATTTTGCCGGCCGAGCACAATGAAGAAAAGTAGAGGTACGTAGTTGAGGCATATGCGTGGATGACAGAACATGGAATCCAACTGGAGTAAAGGAGGTACTGAGAACCTGAAGAGTATGATAATCAGCTAAATAGTGGTGAGACTCATGAATTGTAATTCCATTGGGATCAAAGAATTGTTGGACTAGGTTAATACAAGGAGTGGACTGGAGAGATAGAAGTTGGTAGTCAAGGAGAAAGACAGTTGATATTGAGATTTTGGAGTAGTAGAGTTATTGCTAATTTAGAACGATACTGTTTGACCCTGAAAGTCAAGTAGGTAAAAAGTAGGATGGAAGACAAGGTCATAAAGAGAAAAGAGTTCAAGGGACTGAGAGTCCAGTGTATTCCACGGGTTATCTATGTGGATATCTGATACTGATATTGGGAAAAATAGTGAAGAGAAAGATAGTATTCCAGGTGCTAACAACTTCAGTGTATGAGGAAATGTGATCAAGATGATGGTAGATGATTACAGAAAACAGAAGAAGTGGATATATAACCTGATATATACTTTAAATGCTTAGAGATATTTCAAGGAGAAAAAGGGAAGAATGGTTTGTCATTGGCAATATGGAACAAGATAGTTGAACATTACTTTTTGGTCAGAGGAGGCTTGTGATGGACAAAAATAAAATAGACACCCTTCAAGAGCCTAACAGGAGATGGAGTTGACTCAGGCGACATCCAGGTTCATTTAAAGAAAGATGTAGAAATCCTTCAAGTAAAATTCTAAAGCAGTGGTGTATATTGATAATACCTGATCATAAAATCCAGACGGCATAGTAGAATTTCCAAAAGTAGGAGAAATACGAAATTTTAGGTTATATTAGGGGATATATATTTTTCATCTAATGGGGATGGAAATCTGTGGCTGAAGTAAACTGAAGAAAGGTGAGGTAGGCAAACTAAAAAATTAAAAAAAAAATTCCCTTCCAAAAATATGCACTCCCTAGTCCTTAGAACTTGTAAATATTACATAACATGAAAAAGTGAATGTTGTAGATGAAATTCCTTAAGATTTAAGAAGACTATCCTAGATTATCTGTATGCTTCCAGTCTAATTATACGGATCTTTAAAAGCTGAGAAACTTCTCTCGCTGAAAGCAGGAAAGAAATGCAGAGGGAAAGATAAGGTAGA
>NC_048235.1:37182868-37207544 GCF_002007445.2 Ailuropoda melanoleuca
AAAATTTGTAAACTGAACTTCATCAAAATTTGAAACTTCAGCTATTCAAATGTAATGTGAAGAAACTGTAAAGGTACAGCACAGATGGAGAGAAAGTATTTGCAAACTATTTGACAGTTTGTTTCTTGAATGTAAGCTTTTAGAATTCAATACAATAATGGACAATAGATTTTATGACACTTTGTCAAGAAGATTGAGGGATAGCACATGAAAAGATATTCAAAGTGATTAGCCACGGGGGAAATGCAAAATGAAACCACTGCCATACTACCAGACACCCTTTTGACTGGTTAAAATTAAAAAGACTGACCATACCCATTATTGTGGAGGATGTAAAGATATTGAAGCTCTTATGTATTTTGCGGGAACTTAAATGGGCATACAACCACTTTGGAAGACATTCTGGAAATTTTTAAAAATTAATATATTTGGGGGTGCCAGGGCAGCTCAGTCAGTTAGGCTACCGACTCTTGATTTTGGCTTAGGTCGTTATCCCAAGCTCCTGAGATCAAACCCCGCATATGGCTCTGTGCTCACTGGGGAGTCTGCTTGAGATTCTCTTCCTCTCCCCCTGCCCCGCCCCTGCTTGCATCATGCTAGTGCCCTNAGGAGCCTGATGTGGGGCTCGATCCCAGAACTCCGGATCACGCCCTGAGCCGAAGGCAGACGCTTAACCGCTGTGCCACCCAGGCGCCCCAGGCTACCGACTCTTGATTTTGGCTCAGGTCATTATCTCAAGCTCCTGAGATCAAACCCCACATATGGCTCTGTGCTCAGTGGGGAGTCTGCTTGAGATTCTCTTCCTCTCCCCCTGCCCCACCCCTGCTCNCCCCCTGCCCCGCCCCTGCTTGCCATCATGCTAGTGCCCTCTCTCTCTAAAATAAATAAATATTTAAAAATTAAGTAATTAACTAATTAATTAATATATACCTACTGTAAGACCCAGCCATTCCAAGCCCAGGCATTTACTCAAGATAATAAAAATATGTTTCCATACTTTTGTGTACATAAAGGTTCATAACAGTTTTATTTCTATTAGTCCCAAACTGCATTCAGTACAAATATGGTGCACTGGAGAATGGATAGATTGTGTTACTTTCTGATAGTGGAATACTCCTCAGAAATAAAAGAACAGGTGACTGATATTACAACAAAATGACTGACTCTTTAAGATCATTACGCTGAGTTAGAGAAACTAGACAGAAGAAAAAAAGTAAAACATAATATACAATTAATTCTAGAAAATGCAGATGAGTTTACAGTGAAAGAGTTTACAGAGAAACTAGACAGAAGAAAAAAAGTAAAACATAATATACAATTAATTCTAGAAAATGCAGATTAGTTTACAGTGAAAATGCAGATGAGTTTACAGTGAAAATGCAGATGAGTTTACAGTGAAATGCAGTGAGTTTACATGCAGATGAGTTTACAGTGAAAGAAGAAAAAAAGTAAAACATAATATACAATTAATTCTAGAAAATGCAGATGAGTTTACAGACCAATGGTTTCTTAGAAACGGAAGTGGAGGGAATGATAGGTTACCAAGGTCATGAGAAGCTCTTAGTGGTCATGGGAATGTCCGCTATCTCGAGAATGGTGATGGTTTTCCAAATAGACACATTTCAAACCTCATCAAATTATATGCATTAAATATGTGTATTTTATTTATCAAGTGGATCTCTATAAGGGGGTTAAAATGAAATAAAAATCTAGTCAATATTGCTTTATGCCCTATCCAGAGCAAAAAAATAGTTGAGACACACATAGACTCGCAGGGCAATGACACTGCCATATTGTTGATACAGCAGAGCAAATATTTTCTGGGTATTCAGAAACAGAAGAGATTCCAGCCCCAGCGTGTGCCAAGTCAGGGGCCACATGCAAAACAGCAACCATGATAGTCAGCAAAGACACACTGCTCCCAGCCTCACGGTTCACACTCTGAGTCAAAAGGAGAAATTTCCCTTGGTGCATTTTATTAAAATATAAATGTTAATATTCTTAAAATAAGTTCTCTTCTATTAAGTAAGCAGTCAAGACAGGCAGAGATCTGTTCATATACAGTGAATTTGATCTAAGACCTCAAGGTGCTTCTACTCCCGCTAAAGAAAACACAAGAAGTGAGATGCCAGTGAAAGTAAAGATGATAGAAATGCCAGTAAAATTAAAAAAAAAAGGTTTTGAAGACCAACACCATAAACTACTGTTATTAAAGACAACTGTAGAATCATATCTGGATATTTTATGTTTAACACGGACCCTCATTTCTTGGTCTTGTCACAAAGCAATAGATGATTTAATACTCATTCATGCCAAGCTAGAAATTCTAAGATCATTTAAAAATTTATGTTTTTACATTGTTCTTGACCACTTGCAGATTCAGACATGTTCTCAGAAAGGCAAGAGCTTCATCAGTATTTCTTAAACTTCCTTGCTCCTAAAAATCATCTGTGGTGCTTGTTTAATACCCGGCTTCACATGAATCCCTTTCACGCGGATTACGGTTCATGGTACCGGGACTAAAATCGGTGATGAACTTCACAGGTGAGCTAGTGTCTGGGCAAACTTCAGAAACACTGGACTAGAGCAGACGGAGCTCCTTTATCTCCAGGGCGCCTTGGAAGTTAAACAGGCTTAGGTATTTATGTAGTAAAAATGTGTACTCTTCAAGTCAGGTACCATGAGGCTTGCTTCTCTGACAGAAAATTAATGAATTAACATTAATAAACAAAATTAATAAAAGAAAACTCTGACAACCCCCTTGTTGGAGGGCTATGGTGAAAAGTATTAAATCTGGAGTTTGAATCCAAATTCCATAGATTACGTGTGACCACAGCAAGGTAATCAACTCTGAGCCAAGTCTTCATCTGTTTTGTATGTATTATATACATTATACATGTTTACATATAATACCTATATATTATACAGAATATGAACACTGTGTATATTTTATAAACATATAGCATATCTCTATATTAGATATACCTGTAGTAAATATGCATATATAATATATATAGTATATATGTTCTGTAATATAAAAATATAAACAATGTATATATTATATAATATAGATATAGATATTATATAAAATATATTATAGGTAATTATAGGTATTAGATGTTCTATATTATATCATGCATAATATATACATTGAACATATATGATACATGTAATACATTATATTATACGTATATATTATGTTATACATATATTTAATACCTCGTAGTCTGTCATGAATGCAATCAATAGATTGTATTCGATGACAGTGTCACAGTTCTCTCAAACCACAGGTTTCTGTGTGAATTTAAGGCAGTCATAGTCAGACCCTTCTCTTAATGTTCTATAAATCTGTTTTAATTAATGATATATTCTAAGAAGAATGTAGCTGCATATTTGAATGTAGTTTTCAAATTCTATTATTTTTTGATTGTCCTTTTTTTTATGGCCTTGCCGCCTGAATCTTACTCACTCGATCTAACAATGAGAAAACCCTTGCCCTTTCACAGATATAGCTGACTTCATATTTCTGTTGATACATTTCAATTGACTTTCCTCCCTGATGAACCATTTTGATAGTCTGCATCCATCTGTTTTATCTGTTTTTGTAATAAGACCGTCTTTATTACTTTACTGCGACTACAGCTCTGCTATTCTTGAGGAGATTTCTAACTCTTTCTTTCTCCTGAGGGCTTTTCTTCCCTCCCTGTCACTCACCCCCATCTGTCCTCTATGCCTGGTGTTGTTTCTTGTCTTTTGGTCTACTAAAATCCTTTATTTTTCTGTCATCATTGAAGAAAGAGATATTTAATTTTTAGTGTCCAATTAGACGTATTTACTTTCAGTGAAGATAGAAAACGCTCATTTTTAGGATCACAAGACCACAAAGCAATGTCCACGGCTCCTGGGACAATCAAATTTACACCAGAGTTTTTGTTGAGCATTCCGCCTGAGAAAAAAGAAGTGACAAGGCCTTGCATTTGATGACACATTGCCAGCTGTCTTCTATCAACAAGAGATGCTGTTCCCACTTAAGCCTCTTGCTGTTCTCAGCATCAAAAAACATTTTTTTTTTCTTTTTCCATTTGGAGTTTTTACATTTGTCAATTGTAGGAGTTCATGACCTGGCTCCACTCTCCTCTGATTATTATTGGCAGGCCACTCATCTCTGGTGTTTGCTCTGATAACGAGTGAAAAAACAATGGATTAACAGCTTTCTAGGAATATCTCAGAGACATAATTAATCCCTGCCTTGGGTTTTTACACCTCATGTATCAGTGTTGTCCCATCCTGCTAAATTTCTATTCTAACAGGCTAGGAAAGAACCCCAGCTTCACCTCCCTATTTCAGTACAACTAAATCACGTACTTCTCACAACCAGAGAAGTGCTTTCCTGTTAACTTTTTTTTCCCTCTCAAATGGATTTTTTGAATGGAAAAAGAAAAAAATCACACCACAAGCCCTATTTGGATCTCAATTCAGAGTTCATTAACTCATTGTATATCACAAGGAAAGGCATTTCAATAACTTAGGAAGTAACCATTTGAATAAGGGAGAAAACTAGAATTCTCTCCTGTGAGAGTAATTCAGAGACATAATTACTTTGGGTTCAATACCTGTATTAGCTAGGAGTTTGCTAAATTCTGTAGTAAATAACCGTAAAATCTCAGCAGTTTAATTAAAAAGAAATTTGGAATCAAAGTCCAGTGGAGATGCTTGTGTTTCAGGGGATGCTTGGGCGGTTCTTGTCTAAGTGAGGGGAATCTAGAATCCAGGCTGCCCTCCACTTGGTATAGTCACAACCCTTCAAGGCCATGCAAACCTCTTCTGTGTTCTCTATATTTGATTGGCTGTTAAGCAAAGAAAGAAAAGTATAGAATCTCAAGGGTGATACATGACGTAGACCTCCAGTGGCATTCAGATCTTTCCCCACAATCCATTGGTGCTAACTAGTTCCTGCCTCCTGCCTCTGAATGCAAGGGGGAGAGGAAACCTGTCTTCCTGAACGTTCCTGGCATACGTGGGCATTGCCTTTGCCACAGATGCGTTTCATTTTTCGTCACTGTGTATGTAACGTTATTGCTTTCTGGGCCAAGACCTGGCTTCTAGTTCCCCTCTTCCATTGACTACCTTGGAGAACTTTTAGTCTCTACAATTTCCTGGGTCCCCAGTTCCTTTAAGGAAATGGAGATAAAAGTAACAAGGGTTTTGAGGGTTATATAGTGATGAGTAGAGAATTGCTTCTGATGAAGGAGCTATTAATATAATGGATGGCTATTAATGGGTATTACCACTTCATCAATTTTTGTGGGGGGGAAGAAGGCAGAGATCAAATAGTATCTCGAGACTCATGAAAAAGTCAATCACCTTCTGGTCAAAATCACAGAAAGAAGATTCCCCCAATATTTCCCCTATAATGACTCTAAATCTCATGTATTATAAAAATCTAATTTACACCCAAAAGTAAAAAGGCAGCAGGAAATCATTAGATTACTTTGGGACAAGTAACTGATCTTTATATCTTCCTTTCATGATGCTATTATAGATTTGATTGAAGACCTTCAGCAGAACAATGCACAAACCTAGCATATTTTTAATTTTTTTAAATAATTTTTATCAGCTTAGTTGTGTCAACTCCCCACCCTTCCATGCTCTAGGGCAAAAGATACGGGGTAAAGGGAGGAAACCACAAAGAGAATATTAAAGCCAGACATGATTAGTGTTTGCTTCAAGATTTTTGGTGATTTTCAGTTTAATCCAGTGATTTGTAGTTTAATCCATTTTAATGATGCAAAATTTGAGGGCAAATATTCAATCCCATTTATATATTATTAGCCTTCATCAAGGTCAGTTCCAGGAACGCAAAATGAGCATCTGTACACCAGCAGTGAGTCCCTGGTTGGTAGACGAGTGTGTGACATCCTTTCCATCCCTTTCTCTCCTCCTTCTCATTTTCTGCACAAGCTAAAATCCCACCAGGTGGTAGAATCACTCTCATGATCACCCTTGGTGATTGTGAGTTTGCTAGCCTTTCATAACTTGGTTACCACGTTGTTCCTGTTCTAGTTCTTCAGATTCTGCATGAGTAGTTGGAGGGCCTACAGAACACCTGGAGCAGATCCAGCCTGTGCACACCTCTTGGCCCTCTAGGAATCCCCATGAAAATTTTGAGTGCACCACTGCTGGATTTCGAGCTAGCTGCATCGTGCATACTTTCCTTAGATACACTCCTTTCTCTGTCTCAGAAGGCAATAGTCCCTGACCAATACGCAAGCCCCCCATCATCTACTCTCTGAAACTCCAATTCATGGTCAATAGAAACTCATGAATACACTTCTCAGCCATGTAGGTACTGAGGGAAAGTCAAGGGGTAAATTTGGCTTGTTCTCTTCTAGTAGCATAGTCATGCCATTTTTCCTTAAAATCCTTCCCCTACAGTCCAGTATTACTGATGCAGATGGGACAATGATGCTCAAGTGTCCATCTGGTGAGTCAAGGTGTCGGGGGTGGGGACAGGGGATGCCTAGTCTCCTATAACTTGACGAAAAGAACTAAACAGAATAGATTGAAGTAGAGAGACTAAAAGCAGAAATCCTTGATAAGAGGGTATTAAAATTGCCTATGGGGGGAAAGGGTTAATTTAATTAGGATTCTATCACAAGAATACAGAAGTCCAGAGTGGAACTTACCCATTTGACCGACATTTAGTGAGCACTTACAATTTACCAGGCACTACGGGAGGTTCTAGAAATCCAGGAGTCAAAAAATGAATACTGACTTCCAGACCATAGAGCCTAATGGCAGAAACAGATTTTTAAATAAACATTTACCATAAAATATCAGAAATACAAGAACACTGGAAGTACAGAGCCACTAAAATGTTTAATAGGAAACAGGATAGCTGAAGGACTTGGAATGAAAACAATGAAGATGGTGATGATAGGTACATTAAATCATACCAGGCTTGGCTCTCAGTTCCTCGTATGGATCAATGACATGTGCATATATAATATATATATGAATCCCCTGGGACTCTTATTACAATGCAGATTGTGATACAGCAACTGTGGGGGTGGATCCATCTTTAGCATTCTACAAGCTCCCAGCTGATGCTACTGCTATTGGTCTGGGATTATTTACTGAGTGTGTGTGAATCAGAGTAACATCATTTTAGACAAATCCACCACGAGGACCATTCTGTGACCTGAAACCTTCTTTTGCATGGCCTTCCACATTCTTTCACTTTGTTCAACCTCACCCTTAAATACACCCTCTGGGCATAACATCCTTGGAGCTGTGATTATGACACACACTTATTCTTACACATTCTCCTCTTGGGTAGCCCCCCACATGTATTCCCAGCCTCTAGGGCTACAAAAACAGCTCTTAAGGGAAGTGGGGTTGAGGAGATGGACTGGTCTTGTGGCCACCCAAGACACCCTTCTGTCTGTAAGTCCCTTTAATAAACAATTTTTCATCAAGCTGGACTTATTGGACTTTTCTCTTGGTTCTTAGGGCTCCTTCAGCCCTCTGAGGTGGTTTTACATATCCCTCCCTTCCAAGGAAGGGGAAGAGGAAGAAGAGACCAACAAATTTAACATTCAGATCAACTCATTCATGCCAGTATTATTGTTCTGTCCATTTTAAAGATAGAAAAACTTGGGGCTCTTGGGTGGCTCAGTCACTTAAGCACCTGCCTTCGGCTCAGTTCATGATCTTAGGGTCCTGGGATGGAGTCCTGAGTCTGGTTCCCTGCTCAGCGGGGAGTCAGCTTTTTCCTCTGCCTCCTCCCCTCCCCACGATCATGCTCTGTCTCTCACTCTGTCTATGTCTCTCTCAAATAAATAAAACCTTTTAAAAAAATAAAAAATAATAAAGATAGAAAAAGTTAAAGCAAAGAGGGACCAAAGCTGGGTCACCGGACTCATAGCTGGTAAATGAGGGTCAGACTGTGAAGCCAGTGAGTCCAGCTCTGGAGTGAAGTTCTGCACTTGTTTGACCTTCATCTCAACTTGGAGGTGAAGGAGGAGAAAGAGTTTGTGAATGAGAGTGCGTGCAAGGGGGCGCCTGGGCGGCGCAGTCGTTAAGCGTCTGCCTTCGGCTCAGGGTGTGATCCCAGCATTCTGGGATCGAGCCCCGCATCAGGATCCTCTGCTGGGAGCCTGCTTCTTCCTCTCCCACTCCCCCTGCCTGTATTCTGTCTCTCACTGGCTGTCTCTCTGTCAAATAAATAAATAAAATCTTAAAAAAAAAAAAAAAGAGAGAGTGCGTGCAAGGAGGTCATGTGGGAAATGTGGGATGAAGAGGGTGTTCCAAGGGGAGGAAAGGAAGTGTATGGAGGTTTGGAAGGAGGGAGAAAGACCACTTCAGGGAACTGAAATATATTCAGGGGTGTCTGGGAAGCAGAATCAAAAGGATATGAGATATGGAGGGAGGAAGAGGCAGGCACCAAGCAAAATTTTAAGATTTCCAACTTGTGTGGCAGGATGGGGTAATGCAGCCACTGATGAAGAAGGAAGACACTCTAAAAGGCTGAGGTGCGGAGAGGATGACAGGAGCACCAAGCAGACAAAGAGAAAGAGTATCCAGGTGAACCATCCTTGGCTCAGAGATGGCGGTTTTCTAGACACTCGCAAGAGGGAGCAATGCTGTGCACCATCTGGGCCTTCTGCAGCCTGAGGTGTAATCACGTATTACCTATCAGGAAAATCACGAGAGGTATGAGAGCAGAGCAGGGGGACAACATGTCCCCTCTGGGCTCTGACAGAGACCCACCATTCCATCACTTGTTTATTTAACTGCACTGTGGAGAGACAAAGGAGACGGCTGTGAAAATTTGAGGAGTGGGAGGGGAGAAGAATGTTTATTTGCACCAAGGAAATGAGCCCAATCTTTCTTTTAAGCCCTGTCCCCTGGCTGTATTTTATAATGCTTTTAGAACAAGAATTAAATCACTAAGTACAGCCTTACAGCCTGTCTCGACAATGCAAGCCACAAAGACCTGTATAAATTCGAGACACCCCATCCCCACCCAAACCCAACCAAAACGTAGGGTGTCAGGCCTCAGCTCACGTTATTCTTTCTTGTTTTTTCTCCTTTGTCAAAACTCAGTGATACACCTCACCAGCGATTATTCCGTCTTGCATCCACAAATACGTGAAAGTCCTGTTTCTTTCCTTTAGAAACAGACTTCCCCTTTTGTTTCATATTAAATTCTCGAGTTCACAATTTGTTTTGTGTTTTAAAGACAGAGAAATGATCGTTCTGTATAGTTTACTCGGGCCAAAGCACATATGAAGTATAATCAAGTATAATCCTACAGCACTGGGGGAGGAAGTAGGGAATCAAATGCCTTCTGAGCAGAAAGATAATTATGGAGATGTTAGTCAAACTCATTAAATCCAAAACTAAGAAGGATACTTAAAATCTGCTGCCCACCCACTCCCAATTAGTAAAACACTCTCTCTCTCTCACACACACACACACACATTTTTAAAAGTGAATGCTTAACCTAGAGTATGAGAAATAACGGAGACACCTCTCTCCCCTCCCCCCACCACACACACATTTTAGGGGATAGAGAGTAATTGCACACATTATTCAGACACAGCCATGCATTTAAAACTAATGCTTTGCTGGAATTTGTTTGTCAACACGTTGAGCTGAGTACTTGCAGTAAATCCAGGGTGTGTAAAGACATGCCATTCATTCAAATGGCCTGAGGCTTGTCCTGCAGTGAATGTAGTTTGGTCAAAGTATATGCCCATGCAGTGATGATTAAAATGTAAGCAATTCCATGTACAAACATGCTTAAAATAAACAGGAAAAGCTGGCCATTGCTGACAATAAAGGCGCTACATCTGTAAATTTATTGCATAATTTTGTCCTAGTTACAACAATGTACAACAATGACTAGCAGGGCTGCTTTTCACAAATAAATTTATTACTTCTGGTTGCTCTTCTATTGCTTTCAATAAGAAATGCCAAAATAACTGTGATTTAACAGTGCTATCAAGTGATTTGAATGCTCAATAGATTCAGTGCATTATAATAAAACTCGCCTCTAAGTGTTGTACTTAGAAGAAAACACTGTGTGGACTTAAATCCTCTGCGTTGGCTGCACATTTCTGCCTCTGTATTTACTGCAGACCACTGGAAGTCAGTTTTTGGTTTCTTATCTGCATATTCATAAGGCTGTCAAACAGCTTGGAGAGAGTTTTTACTTAGTTATCCCACTTTAAATATTAGGACTAGCTAATGTTCAGTTTATGCAAATCTCGAGTTGAGCTCACATCGTTCCTCTGATGTTGTGGGCCATAATTCCTCTGCAAGACAGCCTGGAGACTACCCAACAGCTGGAACATGGGCCTTTGTACCTATACCTCAGGAACCTTCCAGCCATTCAGAAGTCGGAGAGCACACCCTCCCCCAAGGAAGGAAGGTAGGTCTTGACCGTGACCCCATTTCACTGAGGGTTGAGGGATCCCCGGTAGCAGCCCCGGACTGTTAGGGCAGGCAGTGAAGTTCAGCCACTCCCTGCCATGCCTCCTTCAGATGGAACTGTCACGCCAAAGCTCTTTGATATACATTTTCTTTAACCGTTGAGAGCCTGTGTGTGTCCCTGTGTGAGCGCACGTTGGTGGGAGCCTTTCAGTTATTGCAATATTGTCAGACTCTGTTTTTGAGAGTCATACTCTGTTTCTCTCATCTGAATTTGTTGCTGGTTTTCTAACTTCTACGATGGCAGCAATGGCAGTATTTGGTATTTTATTTGGGAAAAATAATAATTATCTCTGGTTACTTCTAGTTTGCCAAGGAATTCCAGGGTCATAGGATAATAATTCAGAGTTTGCAATTGACAGGCCAATCTGGATCACAATTAGGGTTAATGGCTGAAATATTGATTACGCTTATGAACCAATATTTTAAGCCATCCAGGTGAAAGCCAGTTTGGTTTGTGTATGTGTTTACTTTCCAAGGCTATTGGTTTTCAATGATGAATGTTATCTGATGCCTCTTAAGTTTCATATTTCATGTCAGGACTTGTGAAATCTTTCCCCACTCCCTCTGGTGCCCACATCGTCCAAAGAGAGTAACGTGTATTAGTTAAGTGTGAATTATATGTGCTCAACACCATCACCTCCCTAGCAATCATTCTTTTGAATTAATATCTTTATTAACATGATTATAATTTTCCTGAGTGCAAAATTGGCTCTTCAGAGACAGAAGCTACATGAGAAGTGCTCAGAAAAAAAATAAATAAATAGACATCTAGTTGCTGGGGATTTTGCAAAAGAGCTTTATGCATAAGCAAAGGATTTTACAAGATGATGTCTGATGACCCTACAAATTTTGAGATGCTACTGGAATTACAACCAGCTCAAAAAGTAATGGGTAAAAGAACTTTGGGAGCTAAATGTAATAAACATAATTTTTATTTCATTCTGTGAGCCTCAAATTATAACTCCTTTTTTTAAAACTTATAAATAGGCTAAATGTTCAACTGAGTATACAATTTATGTGGTAAAAGTGTTCTTATTTACACAAAATGTACCTGTAACTAAAATTTCCTTCTATTTCCATTTGGCGTTAACTGGGGAGATTTTAGTGGGTGGCTGGCCATAGAGACTTGCACAGAGTGAAAGTTTTCTGGGGGCTAAGCTAGATCCATAAACCCAGAGGGTAAGGAAGGCAGTATAGACTGAGGTAACATTTGAGGAATGGTTGAACTGGAAGATAAAAGCGCAAAGTTGAAGGAGTTATGCTGTCTGTAATGGACCGTTTAGCAATGAGAGGTGATTGAAAGAGGGTGAACCCCAAGACTGGGAGTAAAGAACGAGAGAAAAACAGTAGAAAATTTGTTACAAGGTGGGTTAGTCAAAGCAGTTCAACAATAGGATCATAAAAGTAATATGCGGTGCATGAGAAGATGGGTCAGAAACTCAGAATTCTTCAACACTGAGATAAAAACATTCATTTTTTCAATGATCTAAAGTACCCCTATTTGACTTAATGTCTCCAAAAAAAAAATCTCAATATAGTAAATATTTCTCAGGAAAATAGTTCCAACTAGTGAATTATTACTTATAAGATTGTGTGTTGTCTCTCAATATCCAGCTTTATGATAGCAAACTGATACAATTCCCCCTTTTGACAGAAGGATGTTGACACATGACTCGAATGGATCTGGCAGCTAACTAAAAGGAAAAGGTGACAGATGGATTTACTGGCCTTTACAGTACCTCTGAGAAAGATTACAGGCAGTGAGGAATTAAAGTTACTTTCTTTGCTGCTTTAATGGATTTACAACTGAGGTGGAGCCTGAGAGTGTTAAGTACATAAGTGTTGTGAAGATACTAACCCATCCTTTTGGATAATTATGTGTCCAAAGATCCAGGGGCTATGGTGAGATGTCACTCAAGAACGTGCATATAAAGAAAATAGTGTTTTCCTTAAATATTTGGATTATATGAGCTACTGATAATGGGTCAGAGAGCAGAGCTAAACATGGTCACCTTGAAGTGACCTTGACCCGATACTGTTACCTTACTGCATCTGGTAGTCCATACAGATATAACAAGGTGGAGAATTTTATTTACCAGAACTTGTCCTTGAGACTTCTGTATCAGAATTTCTTCTGAGAAAACCAGGCTGAGTGTGAGAAGAAATGCATTGCTAAGGCGCTCGGCAAACTTTGCTTGATGCAGAATGAGGGAGACTGAGAGGAGGAGAGCTGCCGGGGTCTCCAGCCCTCTGAACACAAGCGGACACAGCTGGTGAGGAGGTCCATAAATGTAAACGGCGCTCTCAGGGAGGGGGCGCTGCAGGATGCTGGGGAACTGAGGAAAGCAGATTCCCCACAGATAGAACTTCTTGAGGTATTTCACAAAGAGAGCAGAACATAATTAGATAATGGGAGGTTCAAGGCACCTGCAGTTTGTAAGAGCATTGAAGAGGAGAAGAAAAGGAATGCTTTTTGTGGATTCCTACTGTGGGCTAAGAATTGGATCCTCATTAATGTTCATTGAAAGCTACAAGTAAAGGCTAGAATTGGTTTTTAATTACCCTTGCTAGACTGGGGTATCTTTAAAGTGTTATCATGTAGGAAATAGGCCATATGGGATCCCTGTTATTGTTGTGCTACGTTAAGAAAAAATAAGTTCAATCATAAAACCACGGAAAAGGAAGAAATTCCTGGGCAGATATCAGCAGTGCTCATCTGAGAAGCTTAGCAGGATATCAGTAAAAATCTAAATGATCTAACTATTTTGCTCTGATTCCATACAATCTCCTTACATGCTGACTTCTCATGTTGTGTGTCTGAAGACAGAAAATAATGCATTGGATGAAGAACTCCAGCTCCAGTCCTCCCAAAATTCTCAGTGCATGTTAAAAAATGGATTTCCTGATTTTGTATCTCAGTGTCTGTGACCCTGGCTAGTGGGAATCAGATTAAACAATGCATGTCTTGATGTGTCTAAGCTTATACACTAAGAAGTTTACACTTGACCTGGAAAATTTTAAACTGGCCCTATGATGCTGAGATGCTGCTAGATTCCCTAACTTCCTCATGACGCATTTCCCTTTCTTATTCAAACTACCCTAATGGGTAGTTTTGTCCCTATTTAGGGACGAAAACAAATGCACATGCATTCTTACACGCATGCACACACACACACACACACACACACACACACAAAATTCACAAAATAAGAATAAAAGGGTAATGAAGGGGAATGAAAGAAGATGGCTTAATGACCCCTAGCACCACAGAGCACATTCTCCTAGTCCGCCCCGTCCTAGCATGATGAGTTCCCCTCCTTGGCATTACTCAAACAGAGCTGGACGGTGCCCTGGCAGTGAGCCACTTGACTTCTGTGAGATTTGGGGTGAAGTGAAAACGATGTGCATAAAGTCTCTTGCACAATGAATAATATGCAAGCACTCACTAAGCACTGAAGTTGTTACTGTTGCTGGTTTTTTTTGACATCGTATGAGAGAATCAGGTACAAGATTTATGACCGTAATGGATAATGTGGATATCGTTTCCATCTTTAATATTCTACGATTGTACGAGAATGAATGAGATTTTGATAATGCGCCAATGAGATAATTTTTAGACTTTAATAAATAACATGAGTAAGTCAACAATTTGTGGCACATTCTTGCCACAACTGGTCACCCAGGTTCTTAGTTGGCCCACGGACTCCCGCAGAAGCCATGCCCCAGCCACCTTCCTCCCTTCGTTTTCTACCACTCTTCTACTAACTCATTCGCTTCGGACACAGTAGCCTCCTTGTTGCGCACTTCTGGGGCAGAGTGGGTGCTCCTGCTCTTCCGGTCCTCACGGTGCCTGGTCCCAGCTTATCTGCAGAGCCTCTTCCCTCTCCTGGTGGTATTGGCTCAAGTGTTGTCTTATCAGGGAGGGCTGTCTGAGCTTTTTTGTATTAAAAAAAAAAAATCACACTTTCACTACTATTTTTCTCTTTACCTTTAGTTGGCGCCCTAATACTTTTCAGACTTTAACACCTATTGTTATGTTTTGTGGCGTGTATTTATCCATATCTCTCTCCCCTACCAGAACATAAGTTCCATGGGAGCAGAAACTTTCCTTTGATCACTCTTACATTCTCATTGCCTAGAACAGTGCCCTGCACCTAGTAGGCACTCAAGAAATTATTTGTTAATCTCCCTGCTATTTCTTGCGTTGTTCATTTTGCCTGAAATTCTTTCCCCAACCCCTTCAAAACCACCTTGCTGGTTGTGAAAGTTGATAAATGAGTAGATCAGGGAATGAGTGAACCAATTATGAAAAGGAATTTTTTTTTTCTAACTTGTGAAGTTTCTGGGCAGAAGTATAACCTTCAGACTGGGAAGAGCCAAGATCTGGAAAATAGAATGCTCCTAGGAGATAGGGACTTGGCCTCGGGAATAATACAGAAATCCAATCGTCAAAGTTAGGCCATAAGGTTAGAGCTTGCCAAGCAACAAATAAATTCATTGAAGCCACTGATGCGTCAATTTAGAATTTCTTAAACCCTTGTTGAGGTCAAAATCGGCTCCTGAACCTTAAGGAAACAAAATCTAGAGTCAGATAACATGGGCCCAAATCCCAGTTTTTAACCACTAGCCATGACCTTGTGACATTTCTTAAAGTTACTTAATCTATCTGTGTTTTAGTTTCCTCACTTGTGCAAAAAAATAATAGCACCTATTTTTTTATGATCCTCGTGATGATTAAATGAATTATTCTATGTGAGGAGCTTAACATACTCTCTGCTCATGTAGGTTTTGTAAAGTCGTTAACTACAAGTATATCTAGCACACAGTTGGGCAAATAGCTCCAGCTACGGAAAGAAGCAAGTTTCTAGTTTCTATAATTAACCACTGTCTCTGAGCCACAACCAAAACATTAGTCTACTAGTTCAGCCTTGAAAAGAAATGGATTCTCCATACCCATTAAATAATCATGATTTTGCTGATGATAAAATGCATCAAAGTTTAAGGATTTCTATTGCAAAAGCTTAATGATTTGGGGTAATTAGGACCCTAGGATAACTTAAAGGATATTCTGGAAAATTGCTCCCATCTTCTGCTTTGCTTTGACTATGGATAAGCAGGTCACAGCATTCTGAGGTAAGTTCCCAAAATACCCATGGACCCACATCAGAAAAGTGCCTCCAGAGTGCAGTTGAAACTTGAGGCCTGAGGTTGCCAGGCAACGGTTCATGTACCTGGCATGGTAGTTAGCTTCCTGGAAACATTAGTGAAGCAACTCAGACATGCTTAACTCTGCAGGTGTGTATGAGTCAGGCTTCTAAGTTATTTCAGACATTAGAGCAAATTCTAACATGAGTCCTCGGGAACACACAGCCTGTCAATCATGCCGATTTACTTTCCTTCGATTCAAAAGCAACAATGGTTGGGTGAATTAAAACACTTTGAAGTGGGAAAATAACTACAAGGAAGTAGACTGCCCTTTCTATGCTGCTTCTGCCACTGTGTGCCAGCTCCTTTCCTTTTTCTATTTCCCAAAGCCAATCGATCCATTGATAAATCAGCAAGTCTTACAATTCTACTATGACCACTACTACTTTATTAGATGCTCAAGGGTTAAAAGGTTTGTACACAAGGTAGTTTGTATATTGCAAAGATTTTACCTTTCTTTGAGAAAGTCAAATAAAGATTCCAGAAAGCCCTTTAATTCCCACAATGATTAAAAAAAAATATATATATAATATATATATATTTTATATCAGTGGTTGCTAGGGATTAAGGGGAAAGGAGGGATGTATAGGTTGAACACAGATTTTTAGAGCAGTGAAATGTGTCGTTACACATTTGTCAAAACCCATAGAATGTACAACAGCAAGAATGAACCCCAATGCAAAGGATGGACTTTGGGTAATAATGACACATCAGTTTAAGTTCACTGATGTTGACAATTATTATCACTCCGGTGTGGGATGTTGGTAGGGGGGAAGGTGATGGGGTGTGGGGCAAAGGTTGATGAGAACTCTCTGTCCTTTCCACTTAATGTTGCTAAAATACCCTAAAAAATAAAGTTTAAAATAAACTTTAAAATATTTAAAATAAATATAAATGAACAAATATTGACGTCAATGTCGGTAGCTCTGAAGAAAGTCAAACAGGATGAGAAGTACCTAGAGTGAGATTGCTACTTCGGAGAATGTGGTCAGGCAAAGTGTCTGTGAGGAGATGCCACATAACCAGAGACCTGAAGGAAGTGAGTGGACATCTGAGGGAAGAATATTCCAGGCAAACAGATGCCAAGTGCAGTCACAAAAGATAAAAGGCAAAGAAAATATTAGCGCACTTGTATTCAAGGCCGTTAACAAAGTAGTAGATGTAATAACGGATAATGAAAATAGGTCAGAAGAAAATAGTCTCAAATCACCAGAATACTTTTAAAAGAACTGTCTGTCTGATCAATCTTGTAGTCATTTATTTTTGCCACTGGGTCAGATTTTGGAGTGAGCTGTTTAAAGTTACACTTAGACATCTTTTTTAAAGATTTATTATTTTTTTTGCATTTCTTTTTTTTAATTTTAATGTTTTTTTATTATACTATGTTAGTCACCATACAGTACATCCCTGGTTTCTGATGTAAAGTTCGATGATTCATTAGTTGCGTATAACACCCAGTGCACCATGCAATACGTGCCCTCCTCACTATCCATCACCAGGATATCCCATTCCCCCACCTCCCTCCCCTCTGAAGCCCACAGTTTGTTTCTCAGAGTCCACAGTCTCTCATTTTTTTATTTGACAGAGAGAAACAGAGAGCATGAGCAGGGGGGAGGAACTATGGGAGAGGAGAATCAAGCTCCTCTCAATCCCAGATCCCAGAACCCTGGGATCATGACCTGAGTTGAAGCCACAACCTTAACTGACTGAGCCACCCAGGCACCCTCTTTTTTTTTTAATATTTTATTTATTTGAGAGACACAGAGATAGTGAGAGAGAGCAGAAGCGGGGGAGGGGAAGAGGGAGAAGCAGACTCCCCTCTGAGCAGGGTGCCCCACATGGGGCTGGATCCCAGGATCCTGGGATCATGACCTGTGTTGAAGGCAGACGCATCACTGACTGAGCCACCCAGGCGCCCACATTTTTAGACATTTTTATTCACTTAATATTTATTTACTGGTCACTGCCTTCCCTGTTTAAGCATTCAACATCACTTGTCTGGATGAGGACAGTACCTTTCCTCGTGGTCTCATGGATTCAGTCTCACCTGAACTGATACAGTCTTTCTCGATCTACAGTAACTGATCCTTGGGGAAAGATCTACCCTATGATGCTAACTTGAACACTAAAAATAATTGTTACCCACCAAAATGAACCAAATTTCTGAATGCATGATGGATTCTATGAAATAAATACGTATTCAAATTATTCTAAATTTGAAAATGAAGCAAATCATTGACTGTGTAAAAGTTTAATATCATGCTGGAGCACTGTCCAACATTTTATTTAAGGGCCAACTGACTCCCTTGAGGATTCTATGTTTGACATAATATTTCTAATTGATTATGGCCCAGATATTTTATAACTCCATAAACCTAGAGGTTAGCTCTTAGAACAATGATAAAACAAGGTGACTTTATTTTTTTGTAACGAGGAAAGAGAGTTTAAAATCTATGATTATACCACAACGTAAGATATGAACCAGCCTATTTAAATTTAATGTAAGAATCTTAGATCAGTGCTCCTTTTTGGTTTCATTGATTATATAAAATCCCATTTCTTCTATATATTTTTTGAATCAGGTTGTCCAAATGGCTGGTTGCATCATCAATAAATTAAATGAAAATATGACAAATGAATGCCATGTACTTACATAAGGATTATGTTTTTAACATTTTGAGAATTATGCTTTGACACATGATTGATTTTATGATATCAGGTTCAACTAGCTAAGACCAGAGTTAAAGGCAGCTTTCTTATATAAATTCTGAATATTATCCATGTATGAAACTGTTCCACAGATCTATTCAAACACATCTACAATCACACTTGCAAAATATCCTTTTGGGAGTTATAAATGCTTTGGCAATCAATTTTGGTTAATTTGATTTAGGATTTCCTAGCAAATATGAATTCTAAATAGGATTTTTGAAGATGTAAAGAGTTTATTTAGAACATTTATAAACAGGTAACGTTTCTCTGTAATATTGTGACTGCTTTGTATGAAAACTCAGTGAAAAGACTCCGAGCAATGAGTACCTTTAGGTATAATGGAACTAGGGGACAAAGTGTTTTTAATTATTGGCACTTAAAGTGTAACCTGAAACATTGGGAATTTGGTAGCAAATTTGTGCTCTTAAAGTGAGCAAAGTTGTGGTCAAAGCCACTTGCAGAAAATGGTTTCAGACAGACCAGAAGTAAGAAAACCTAACAGTTTATAAAAAAGATTACATAATTCCTTGAAAGCAGAGACCTTTATTATCACATGCTGTAGTATGATTCTACTCACATTTTAAGGTGCTCAGTAAATCCTTGAAGTTATTTATGTTGAATTGACATCAACATAAATTAGGGATTTGCTAGCAGGGATTAACAGATAAGAATAAATCAAGAGGGCACCATAAATTACATAAATAGCAAAACTGCACCAAGAAACTGGATTCAGAACAGCACAGCATTAAGTATGAACATCTGACTAGATTGTCTGGATTCAAATTCTGGCTTAGTCTACTATTAACTGTGGGGCCTTAATTTACTTAAGCTCTCTGTGCCTCATATTCTCTGTGCCTCATCTATAAAAAGGGTTACTAATGATACCAATTGTATAAAGTTGTTGAAAGGTTAGATTAGTTAATAGAAAGGACTTAGAAAAATTCCCAGCACAAAATACGCACTAGGCTAATTTTAGTCATCATTGTCATTATAAGTATTAATGGCACATGGGAGACAAGAGAAGAGTTATGAATAACTTCAGGGGCCTGAAAAGACAGATGATGCTATTGCTCTGGCAATTAGGAAGTTAAGTAAGATGGAGCATATGAAATATACAAAGCATTCCTGGCTCGTGACAATAGGATTTTCCTAAGGAGTTGTCCACTAGATTTTTGTCTGATGAATCATTGGGAACACATTTAACCCAGATTTATAGACTCATAGAAAGTCAGAAAGAAAGGATTCTTAGAAACTGTTTTGTCCAATTGATTTTGTATCGAAATCACTAGCAGGTTGTTTAAAAATACAGATACCTGGACAGTCTCTAAATCCACTGAAACAGAGATTATAAGACTATCTTCTTCAGATCATTCTGATGCAAGTCAAATTTAAGAAATATTAATCTCGTCCAATTGTCTTCTTTTACACACTGGAAAACTAAGATCTGGAGATGTGAAATGGTCCTGGCAAGTTCACACTCGGAATGACACCTTTGGGTTCAGAGAATCTTTGACCCCTATATCCAGATACCCAGATCGGTGGCTGCCCCACATCTCAATGAAGAGCACAGAACCCAAGGAAAGGGTCCCCTACAGCTCACACCCTGCTGAGTAGAGGGCTAATGCAACCTTGTGAGTCTTGATTGAGCCGGCATTATACTTCCTTATTCACCTGCATCTGGAAAGGAAATGTCTGTTCTGTTGCTTAGCAATGGCATTGTTACAGAGTTTCAGGATCTCAGCAAAGAAAAAAGGGGGGAGCGATGGCTAAATAAGCTCCCCACATCTCATTTTCACGCTTCTTCCAACAGAGTGCTACATCTCTAACCTTCCTATCAATGAGGAGAACTCATGAGCTTGGCAAAGATGACAATGGCACAATACCATCTTTTATTTGCTAAAGATTATTCCCTTTGTGAGGCTAGGGGAGGAGAGATGGCTGAGGTGTCAGACTAACACAGATCTTTTTTCTCTTTTTCTTTCTCATCAGAATAAGACATAGCCTAGAAAATTGCTGCATTTAAGAGCTATTTCTTGCCATTGCTTTAAATGCACTCCCCCACCCTTTATTTTCATTGCGCTTGAAATTTCCTCCACAGGGAATTCCACTCTAGGCTCAAGAAGACATCTGCCAGCAGTGAGGGGCGAGATCTGCCTTGTGGACAGTTGCTGGAAAGATGTGATAATTCCATTTTCTGTCGAACAGCTGAGTGCATGTCGTTAAATGTCAAGCATTTCCACAAACAGCTGGAAAAATGAAGCCACAGAAAGTCTGGTTTATTACCCTACAGCTTCTTCTCCTGTATAGGAAACATAACTTTGTTTGACCATGTGGTTCAGAATATTAATAGCATCTCCGTCCTGGGTAGATTTATTCTCTCCTTTAACAATAAATATGTCTATTTCTCTTCGTCTCATTTTTCTTCCCACCAGTTAGACTCAGAAGTCACCTGAAGAGGATTTGCCAATCAACTTTCAAACTGAGAAAAGAGAGTCCCTCCACAGTTAATTCAAGCATACAATAAATTGTATGTTATATGAGGATTGATCACATTATATTGCAAGGTCATGGAATGTAAGTAGAGTCATCATGAAAATGAGAATTTAATCATTATTATGATATTTTGGGCATTTCCTAAATATCAAGAGTCAAATTGTATGATCATTTCTTGCGATATCAACATATAAACTCCCCTTTCTGTGTTTATGCTCTACCCAATTTGAGTATCAGCTTCTAATTTCTGCAGATCATTATTGAAGAAATGGATGCTATTTTATTTGGGGAAGAGTATTTCTAGAAACCAAAACATCATATTAAGTAAGATCATATAATCAAATTTGTACTTTATAGATTACGATATCAAGGTGAAAAAAAGTGAAGTCAGTACAAGTTATAATATCAAGTTGATAGAAGCACTGTGGTCTCCCATTTCCCTATCAGTTCAAGTCAATTAAACAAATATGGAGAATGAGTAAGTTCATTTAGCAGGCACTGTGGTAGGCACTAGGCCAAAGTGAACAATAGAGCAAAGAAAAAAGCAATGAAGTCAAATGAGTTGTGATAGAGGAGCTAAGGGGAGGACTGGTGGTAGGGCAGGGATCAGACACAACTTCTCCGAGTGAGCAAGCAAAAGAGGAACTTGAAAGTGAGTTAGCATTTGTTTCTTTATCCCTGCTCCATCTTTTCTTATCTGAGGCAATAAAAGAGTGAAGGTGTGGAATTGAAAGACAGAGGGAGGGAGGGAGGAAGGGAGGAAAGAAGCAAGAAAATTAATTTCCTTGTGTGGAATAGCTGGAATACAGAGTGTGTCGGTGGGAAAAGTAAAAGTCATATTATGCTAGGGGTTTAGATGTTATTCTAATAACATTTGGTAGTTGCTGGAAAGTTTTTGGTGATTAGTTACAGTGCTCATTCCATTGTACCACATGAAAAGTTTGGACCACGGCTTCCTGAAGCAAAGCAAAAGGCAGCATATGGGACATACCTCGAGTAAGCCGAATGAATGAGGAATATTAAAATCAGAACCTTCTATCCGTAAATATATCTCCTGTCCATCGGTTACTGTTCCCAAAGTCTCAGACTTCACTCTCTTCATTCAGCTTACCAAGCCTGATGTCTAGGTGCTGACATGGGGTAAGGTTGTGGAGACACACCTGAGCAGCCAACAAGGGGTTCAGGAGACAGATCCCCACAAACACGACATGAGGAAAGATCTTAATGGGGACCAACGTAGAAATCATATTCATAGTTCTTATTTAGTGCTTTTTAGTTTAATTATCTCTTATTCATCATGAAATCATGTTCACTAAGAGACGTTAAGAATGCTAACCCCACTACAACATGAGCCAGAGAAGAGAAGTGATTTGCAGTTATCATACAACCAGGAAGTAGCAAGAGTTGGGCTTGACCTAAGGTTTCCTGGCTTCTGATCAAATAGTCTTTCCATGAGACCGTAGCTGTCTTTGAGATGAAGTTCAACTGCTTCATACTCTTACCAAGCACTGACCCTGGCACCATCAACCATGGCTTCTTTTCTCATGAACTCAAGTATTTTGTTGACCACTTGCTCAGCAAGACCCTGAGACCACAGCCTGCTATTCCTCCATAACTTTTCTTTTTTCGTTTTAAAAATATATATTATTTATTTTACAGAGAGAGAGAAAAAGAGAGAGGGAGAAAAAGAGAGAGAGAGAAAGAGAGCACACATGCCCTAGTGGGGGAAGGGGCAGTGGGAGAAGGAGAGAGAGAATCCTCAAGCAGACTTCCTGCTAAGTGCGGAGCCCAACTTGGGGCTTGTTCTCATGACCCTGAGATCATCATCTGAGCCAAAATCGAGAGCAGGCTGCTTAACAGACTGAGCCACCCAGGTGCCCCCTTCCACAACTTATAGTAATCCCAATGAAAAGTCAAGTCCATTTCTTTGGGAAGATGTAGAAAATCTGTATATAAAGAGATCAAGGAAAAAAAAGTCCGTGATTAGAGATTGCTGGTAACCTCTGGGAACATTTTCCTACTCATTTAAGATACCTGCCTTAGAATCCCTTCATTTATTGTTAGCCAGAGCTTAATTACTTACTGATAACTGGGATACTATTTATGTATTTATTTAATTTTTTGGGGGGTGCAAAATGGTGGTTTTATTAAAGCACAGGGACAAGACCTGTAGGCAGAATGCTATTTAGAATCCCTCACTTCAGTTTTTTTCTTTTCTTTCTTTCTTTTTTTTTTTCCTTCTTCTGGCCCAGTCACCACTTAGTCCAGTAAAATAAAGTCACTGCTGAAATCCTCACTTGCCAGACGCTCTGCATGACCCTGCCACTGCTACTAATTTGCAAAGAAAAAAAAAAAAATTCACATACTTAGGTGCCAAATAAAACAATCAACTTCAACTAGCATTTTAGCTCAATCAGATAGATGAAATGGATTTTATTAAGTTTTCTTTTTCCTCATCCATTAGAGCAAATGTTCATGCTGGCTCTTTGAATATTTTGTCAGCATAATAAGTGCAATATTTTGAAGGCTTTGATTTCTCAGTCCGTTTTTTCTATGGGGAAGATTTATTCTGCTCTGAGACTGACCATACCCTGGGGCAGCTTTTCCCTCTGCTCCCAGGCTTCAACATTTGGCCCCAAAAGCATCTAGCATGGAACTGGGCATGGAATGAGGATCTAGTAAATGTTAGTTAAAACTGAATGCTTTCCTGTTCTATTTCCAGAAAAAAAGAATAGAGCTGTTCAAGACCTCTAAGCAGGCACCCAGAGACTGATGGTAATCACAAGTTAAGACAAGGCGGGCTGTCAATGTTAAAAGCTCTCGCCATCCATAAAATGGCAAGGATGTCTGGGAGCACCACATGGCGATGAGGTGACACAGGCTTCATAATGATCAAATTTGTTTAACTTTTATTGAGATATCGCACAAACAGACAGCTTCCCACTGTCCATTTCAGACTTGAATTTCCTTATGAGCCAGCCCTGGGTTCCAGCCAATGGACTGCTGATTGGTTTGGAAAGAAAGTCTTTATTATAAGTACAAAAAGAGAGAATAAACTTAAAATCTCTCCTCTGGGTGTTTTGTGTTTTCTTCCTCCCAAAGATAATTAGGGGGAAAATCCTAGCCCGGATTTAAAACCAGTGTTTTACCCAGAGATGCTAATCAATGGAATGTCTTCTGAGACTTTCTCTGATGATCAGTTATTCATGAGGGAGAATGCTTTTTGTTAAAGGCAAAAAATAAAATAAAATAAAATTAAATTAAATTAAATTAATAAGTTCTCATGCACAGTGGAGATGCTTACCTTTGGAGAAAGCAGTGCTTAATTGGAGTGAAAATTCAAGGACAGAGCCGCAGTTTTTTTTTTTTTTAATTTTCGCCAATACTAAGAGTTTATGAGCTTTGAAATTTAAAATCTAAGAAATCAAATCTCAGGATTTTACTGTAAATTACCCAGTCACCAAGTATTTGACTGGTGTTCAGGGCAGAAGTAGCAGGACTTCACGGTAATTTGTGACAAATTTTAGAAAATTATATTTGTTAGGCTCAGATCTTTCCATCAATTCCTGGAGTAAAGACTCATAAGTTAGTTTTTGTTTTTTGTTTTTTTGATTTAAAGACCCATGAGTTTTACTAGAGAACCTCAACTTCTGAAGGTTAACACCTGCCCAAAGAAAAGGCAACATCCAAACAAGGAACTTAGGTTCTGATATGTACTCAATTCTCTACTCTCCTGCTCTGGTCTTGATTCCATGGGGGGGGGGGG
>NC_048235.1:37207788-37287701 GCF_002007445.2 Ailuropoda melanoleuca
CGGGGGGGGGGGGGGGGAGCAGATTCCCCATTTTACTCAGACCCCACTATGGTAACCAGCAGCCGTAAAGATGAGATTTCCACTTATGGAAATAAACAGAGTAATGGTTTATGGGCCTAAAACCACTAAATGACACAATTGATTTACTAGCCCCTACTGATAAAAGGGAAGACACAAAAGCAAAAGATGACAGACTAAGATGAACTAGGAGCACAGGAAGAGACATCTTGTCCGGCAGAGACCTGTACCCTCTTTCAGAATCTCTCAGCTCTCCTCTCTTTACATTTTCCACCTCACTCAGTGTCAGTACGTTGGTCTTGCTGTTCCTCCAATGCTGCAGTACTTTTGCACTGGCTCTCCTCTCTGCTGGGAATGCTCCTTCCACTGAGCCCACTATTGCAATTTGCAAACTATACACTCTCCATCTCACAATTCTTAGAGACTTTTCTAACCATTAAAACATTTCCATAGTACTGATCATATTCTAATGGACCGTATGATTAGTTCATTTGTTACGATTGTTGTTTATTTTCTGTCTTACCACTGCTAAAACATGAGCTCTGTGAAGGAAAGGGTCCTTCTTGTCTTGTTCGTGACCGTCTGCCCAGAGTACTGAGAACAGTGGCTGACTTACAGTAGGTACTCCATACAATTTTGTTGAGTGAATGGACAACTGGATGATAAGACAGACCAAAATCTTGGTTGGATAAAAAGTGTGGAGAGTTAAGCAAAAATTGTCTTCATAGGTTCCTTCTAACAACTTTTTCACCCACTGCTGATGAAATTCTCTAGAACCAGTTCAAAAATTAATACCATTTTCTTCTCATCATATACAATAGCCAAAAGTTAACTACTGTATTAAGCTAAAATTGATAAAAGCATGGACTTTGGAGTCAGACAGAAGTTCATGTGAAATTTAGCTCTGCCATTTGCTAACAGTGATGCAGGTAAGTTATTTCATCCTGCTAAGAATAAATTTCTCATTACAATGAGAATAAGAACACCCAATTCACAAGGTCATTTTGAGTATTAATCGTAATGTGTATAAAGTGCCTAACACCGTGCCAGGTGGAAACTCCATAAACATGATTATTATTATTAGATTATCCATAAGCACCTCCCTGCCCTGACAGTCTTAAAAGCCACAAATGCATAACTCCTCATAACTGAATCAAATTAGAGATGGTATTGAGTGATTTGGAAGACTTCCAAAGCGTACAGCTGGAATATGTATCATCAGGAGTGAATTATTACATCTCATTGGGCCTCAGTTTCTCTTTAGTAGAAGGAGAATTTCAGTTAGCATCTGTGCTCTCAATATCAAGTATCGAATGTTACATTTAACAACTGGAATATGAAACCCCTTAGGTTCTAGTAAGATGAATTACTTAACACTTGTAAGTACTTTTGGGAAAAATGAGCAAGTTGTCATTGATCTATATGCCTCTGTAAGCATGCACGTCTATGCGTGCCTACACACACACACACACACACACACACACACATCTACAGAAAATTCTTTTCAAATTGTCCCAAACTAATTTAGAGTTCAGGAATTAACTATTTTGAATACGAGGATAAAAACAAAAACAAAAAACAGGGAAACTAACTTTAAGGAATGTGTAAGTAGGAAAATGGGATGAAATAAGTTGTGAAAATAGATACATGAAGTGTCTACATTGTAGGAAAAGAGAATATTAATAAACAATGGACTCAGAAAAGGCTTTACAAGGAGTAAACATTTGAGTTAAGTCTTGGATGAAAAGAAGATGTTTGGCGTATATGTGGAGCAGTATCTGGATAATTCTAGGACATGCGCAAAGTCAGGGAGGGTCAGAAGTGCCTGATGAGTCCAGGAAGGTTAGCTTCAGCTGCGAATAGAACAAGGGGGTTAATGGAGGTTCCAAAGGACAATCAAGTTAAAAGGACTGGGTGGGGGGTATCCTATTGAGGGCTTTGAACATTAAGTAAAAACTTGGACTTGATCGTCCATGTTTAGAAGGTTTAGGTAATTGGGCAGGAAAAAAAACCCATGAACTGATGTGTTCAGATGATAACTCTGACAACTATGAAGGATGAAATGAAGACTCACAGCCTGAGTGACAAATAGTAGCAATTGAATAATTTCATCAATAGGAGCAGAAGCAACAGGAATGGAAAAGAGAAAATTGGTATAAGAGACATGGAGGAGTTTTGCCATTGTTGACTGGTCCCTCCACTTTGGCTTCTATAACACCGTTTCCTGGTTTTCTTTCTTCATCTTCAATTCTTTTCCTCTGCCTTCCCCATGGGCTATTTCCTCCATCAAGTCCTTAACTACATTATTGCCAAGGGTTCTGACCTTGGCCATCTTCTTGGGTGACTTTGTACTAGCCTGTGGCCTTCAGATTGCTTCTGTGTATATGGCACACACAGTTTTCCCTTGCAGCCAGACTTCCCTGCTGAGCCTACTTGTATATTGAACTATTTATTAACCATCCTCTTCAGAGACGTTTAGCTACCAACTGTCATCTTCCCTTGAAAACTTGTTCTCATCTCTCTTACAGTCTATATTCTGGTGTTAATTATTTATACATTAAGCAATTGAAATTGAATTTTGGAAATTAGACTTTATTCCCTTTTTCTCAATGACCCCCCATATCCAGTATATCACCAGTATTTTATAATAATTATATCTCCTAAACATAACAGAAATACAACTTTTCATTTAATTTCTATTGTTGTTCTTTTAGTTCCTAATTTAGTCTCATCTGTGAGATAAGGACAAGCCCCAAAGGGAGGGAGTCTCAGGTCTCTCCAGAAGTGGCATCATATGAGTAAGTTCAAGGATGTATCATAAAGATGGAAAAGAGACTCAAACTCAGAAGGGACAAGGAACATAACTAAAAAGGTGGAGGTACACATTATATCCAAGGAGTCAACAAAAATGTCGGCGTGACAACAAAAATGTCGGCGTGACAACAAAAATGCACTAATCTAGTGGCTGTAAAGCTACATGGAGAAAAGACAAAGTGGAACAGGATGCCTGCCTGGCTCAGCTGGTTAAGCGTCTGCCTTTGGTTCAGGTCATGGTCTCAGGGTCCTGGGATTGAGCCCCGCATCAGGCTCTCTTTTCAGCAGGGAGCCTGCTTCTGCCTCTCCCTTTGCCTGCCACTCCTCCTGCTTGTATTCTCTCTCTCTCTGTGTCAAATAAATAAATAAAATACTTAAAAAAAAAGACAAAGTGGAATGTATAGTTCAAGGCAAGAAGTCCAAGAACTAGTCTGTGACTAGAAAATATGTCCTTGAAAAACTTAAAGTGACTACCAGCTTAACCCTGAGTCTCCCTGCTGTAAGTCTTACCTCCTTCAATGCATCCTCTACAAGGCTGTCAGAATGGTTTTCCTAAAACATAATTATAATCATGTCAGTCCCTCACTTAACCCTTAAGAGCTCCTTCTCACCTTTATCTTTATTTAAAATAAAATCCTAACTTCTTAACATGGGATGTGTTTCTTCATGATTTGGTTTCTGCTTCTCTCTCTCGTTTCCTCATTGCTTGACATTCCTTTTCACACAGAAACCTTCACCCTTTCAAGCTGTGCTTGGTCTGTTCCCTAAACACACCACGCTCTCCCAATACATGCTTTTCTGCATGCAGTTCATCTGCCTGTAACTTCTCTGAGATAATTCATGAAGGTTCTTCAAGATACAGCTTAAGCATCTTTTTATTTTAAAGATTTTATTTATTTATTTGACAGAGAGAGACAGCCAGCGAGAGAGGGAACACAAGCAGGGGGAGTGGGAGAGGAAGAAGCAGGCTCATAGCGTAGGAGCCTGATGTGGGGCTCGATCCCATAACGCCAGGATCACGCCCTGAGCCAAAGGGAGACGCTTAACCGCTGTGCCACCCAGGTGCCCCTTAAGCATCTTTTCTTAAGAAGTTTTCCCTTACCACACAGTCAACCTACCAACTCCCTTTTGGGCTACTTTAGAATATTCCCCCTTAGAGCGCTTAAGCTGTATGGTGCCCAGCTATATTATGTTGTGTTAGGTTGTATCACGGTATTATGTTATGTCATATTATAGGATGCTAATATTTCCTGAGGGCAAGGATTCATTTTCATATTCACCGCAGTGCTGTGAACAACAGAACTGATCGATACACATTAGTTGAACAAATTAATGAATAATTGAATCACTTAGCGAATGATTAGATATGAAAAGTAAATAAAAAGCGGAGGTTAAATGTTCCTGAGTTTTACAGTCCAGTAGATTGGGAGAATTAAATGACCCAAAGTATAGGTCAAATCCAATCCATTTATCACATGTTCACCTTCTGTACCATTCAGCTGAAGTTGGCTGAAGAAAAAAAAAATATGTGTCATATTGATTGGATTTATTACAATTTTATTACTTGAAATCTCAAGTGGTTCCTTAGTGCTGCCTGGCAACCCCACCATATTCCCCAAAACAATTCACTCCCCCACCTTCCCAGATAACTATTTCATATCTCATTTTGTAATTCAAATTTTAAACACATATTCTACCAATGATCTTGCTTATTTCACTGAGAATAGACATCCAAAAGGAAATGTCCATATTCCTTATCTCTTCTCCACACCTTTTCCCCTCTCACTGTTTAACTTCTTTCCTTCTATAGTACTTATAAATTCTAATATAATGCAAATTTATTTATTTTGGTTTGATTCTCACCGATCTCCCCTCACCCTCCTAGGATGAAGGCTCTATGACGGCAGGATCGCTTCTGCTCTTTTTTTTTTTCCCCCTGACCTCTGCATCCTAAGCTCTTAGAATAGTCCCTGGTACATAGAAATCAATCAGCAAATATTTATAGAATGAAGCAATTAAATCTCCCACAAA
This sequence comes from Ailuropoda melanoleuca, assembly GCF_002007445.2. Taxonomy (NCBI): domain Eukaryota; kingdom Metazoa; phylum Chordata; class Mammalia; order Carnivora; family Ursidae; genus Ailuropoda; species Ailuropoda melanoleuca. Next base: position 37,212,652 of record NC_048235.1, read on the forward strand.
TAAATCTCCCCATTTCTCAGTAACTGTACCAATATACTGTTCTCCACATTCTCTTTTAATAGATGAACTGTTCTTTCTCCTAACGCCAAATTTCATCCTTATGATCTGAACACAGTGCCAGCATGTGTGATCCTGTAATTTGTTCACTGTACAACAGTGACTAGATGAGTAGGCAAGTGGAAGCTGAAAGTCATTTGCCTAGAGGAAGGGTTGGTGTTTTTTTGTTTTTGTTTGTTTTTGTTGTTTTTGTTGGATGGTTGTGTTTCTTTGCAAATAACTGCTGTACGGAAGAGTAATAGCCCTAACTAAATAGGGCTAACTTACTTTGTGCAAAAGAACCTTTGTGCAAAAATGTCATAACAACTCCCATCTTATAAAAAATGACCATCCTTGATTCTACATCCTCTTTTGTCTGCTACCCTTTAGAGAAAAACTTCCTGAAACCACAATCCCATCACTAGAGATAGACAAGGTCAGCCTGCAGTGACAAGAACCTCCAGGTCTCAGGGGCTTAGCACACCAAGAATTTATTTTTAATTCATATAAAAATCTGCTGTGGGGTAGGCAACAGTACAGTGAAGTTGCCCTCCAAACGCTGACCAAGCAAGCAAAGATGTGATCTATTACACCAGCATGCCGACTTGCACTTCCACTTTCAAGGAAGGAGGAGAATAGACTGAAATTCTGAATCAACATTGAGTGCATTCGCTAGCAAGCAATGCATGTTACTTTGTCACACAGTTCACTAGACAAAACATCTCACGTGACTATGCTTAAGTACAAGGGGACAAGGAAGCGCAGTCTTTCTTTTTGTCCAGGAGAGAGGAGAACCAGGTATCAATGAACCATTCACAACTATATGCACTGTCTTTCCTTTCTCTCTTATTCTGTCTTGAATGCACTCCAATCAGGCACTGAATCTTCTGTCAACGTCATCATCGCAAACTCCTATGGTAAAATTTTTTAACAGCTTTAACGAGGTATGATTGATGGAAATAAACTGTACCTAATTAAAGTGCACAGTTTGACATATGTTAATATATACGTGTCTGTATGTATATATGTCTGTGAAACAATCACTGCAATCAAGTTATTGAACATACCCATTACCCCCTTAAAGTACCTTTGCCTTTTGTAATCCTTGTCATCAGACCCTACCTGTGCCCCCTTCTCCCAGGCAACTATTAGTCTGATTTCTAATTAGGCTAGTTAGAATTTCCTAAACTACTTAGAGTTTTTAGAATTTTAAATAAAATGAGTCATACAGAATATTCTATTTTGCTATCTTCTCTCAGTCCACGTACTTTTCTTGAGATCCACCCATGATATTGCATATATCAAGAGTTTATTGCCTTTTATTGCAGTGTAATATTTGTATGAATATAATACGAGTACTTTGCCCATTCAAATGTTGATGTATATTTTGGTTATTTCTGGTTTGGGGGTATGACAAACACCACTGCTATAAACATTCACATGTAAGTCTTTGAATGAACATATGCTTTACTTACTCATAGGTAAAAATCTAGGAATGTGATGGTTGAGTCCTTGGGCAAATGCACATTTAACTTTTTGAGACACTGTCAAAGTTTCCAAAGTAGTTGACAATCAACATCCCCAGTGTCTGTGTATGACAATTCAAGTTCCTCCAAATCCTCTCCAGTACGTGGTATGGCCAACCTTTTCATTTCAGTCATTCTAATAAGTGTGTAGTAGTATTTCATTAAGTTTTCACTTTGTTTCCCTAGTGACTAATAATATTGACCATCTTTTTATATGTTTGTTTGCCATCTGTGAATTCTAGAAAGAGTGTGCTTAAGTTTTTTGCCTATATTTTGTTGGGCTATTGAATTCTGGGTTTTAAGTTTTTGAAATAAATTCTGGGTACAACTCCTATATCAGATATATGCTGTGAAGTGATTTTCTCCCAATCTGTGCCTTGTCTTTCCCTTTTAAAAACATTGTCTTTAATGTTTAAAGAATTTCTTCATTTGGACAAAGTCCAATGTATCAAGTCTTTTCTTTTATGGACCATGATTGAGCTGTTTGTATCTCATCTAAGAAATCCTTGCTTAGGGGCACCTGGGTGGCACAGCGGTTAAGCATCTGCCTTCGGCTCAGGGCGTGATCCCGGCGTTATGGGATCGAGCCCCACATCAGGCTCCTCCGCTATGAGCCTGCTTCTTCCTCTCCCACTCCCCCTGCTTGTGTTCCCTCTCTCACTGGCTGTCTCTATCTCTGTCGAATAAATAAATAAAATCTTTAAAAAAAAAAAAAAGAAATCCTTGCTTAACCCAAGGTAACAAATATTTGNTTCTCTCACTGGCTGTCTCTATCTCTGTCGAATAAATAAATAAAATCTTTAAAAAAAAAAAAAAGAAATCCTTGCTTAACCCAAGGTAACAAATATTTGTTCTCATATTTTTTTCCTAGAAGATTTATAGTTTCAGGTTTTACATTTGGGACTATATATAATTCCTTTTGAGTTAATTTATGAATATGGTGAAAACTTGCAGATGCCTTGCTTATTTTATTCCTTTTCATCTCACTTTTGATCATTTCTATTCTTATGTATTCAAGCTCATTAATATTTTCCTCTACAACAACTAATCTGTCATCAGTTATATCCAGTGCATTTTACCTCTTGGACAATGCGTTTTGATCCTTTGACATCTTGCTTTTAAGCTTTGTAAGACGGCATCTGAGAAATTTTTTGTCTAGGGCTAATATTTTCCCCTTACTGATGCAAGAGCCCTCTGAGTTACCCTCCCTAAAGCCCTGAAAATTATAGTTTTCTAATCTGGTTGGTTGGAATAGGAACTATTCTTGTCCCTGTGTGAGCCCCAAAGACTCTTCCCCCTAATCTTCCCATGTGGTTCTTTTCTGGCCTTTAGTAGTTCCTTACATCTATGTACCAACTAATATTCAACAGGAGAATTTCTGTAGGAATCTCCCAAATTCCTGTTATCCATATGTCCAAGAAATTCTCAACCTCTACGATTCTGTGAGGTTGACCTCTTTTGTCTCAAACTGTCTGGGTGTCTGGCACTGATGACGCTATCCAAAGAAACCTGTGCCATGTTTTATCCATCCTACGTAAAACTGCTGCCCAAAAACATGGTCTGCCAAAATATGGTATTTTTTTTCCTCACAGGAAATATGCCTACTAAGGTTAGTGTGCCTCGCCTGTATTGTTCACTGTCATATTTCCCAACTGAAACCCATGAAAGTCTTTCTAGGTGTCCATAGCTCATCTCTTGGTATGTGGTTAGATCCCTGTGACTTGCATTGAGTCAAATCTCTAGTCTTGATCTAGCAGCGGTCCCCATTTTCTCCTTCTGCCAACAGTTAACCACCACTCCCTTCTCCACTCTTCAATGACGAACTCATTCCCAAATGGGCCATATTCTAATTCTTTGTGGGAGGGATGTACTTTGTGCCAACTGTTGAGTGGTTTGGGGCTTTGAGGGAGTGCAGTGCCACCTCCTCCTCGCAACTATGATGTGGATATAAGAGTTGCATAGATAGAACTGAAAATCGAGAACGTCTCAGCCCTAGAACAGACAGAAGCTAGATTGGATGATGTGCTTTTAATGGGTCACACAACACACTTTTTAGCAGTTCACTTCAGTAATAAACCTCACTTCCTTATTTTTTACAACTCTTGAATGAGTCCCATCTGCCATGGCAGAGAACAAACCAAAAGTCACTTTCTCTGCATGTAAGAAAATCCGAAAGTCCAGAAGAAGCTTAGTAATGGCTGTCAGTTCTCTCTCCAAAACTCCTCCAAATAAAGCTCTGCTCCCTTCCCTTGTGAAAGACAGAGAGACGGCTCACAGTAAGAGGGAAAGCACGTTAGTAAAGTGGAATTCACCCTTCATGGGGTCATAAATCAGAATGGAGATTTCCTTTACTAACAATTGAGAAAGTGAAACACTCAAGAAAAGGGAACAGGCTTTAACACTTCTAAGATTTTTTTATCCCCAAATAGAATGGTGCAAACACATTTTCTGATGTTTAACATACTGTGCACCTTATACAATTTTTCAGTGGACCTTTAAAAATGATGAGATAAATATAAAATGAACACTATTCAAATTTTAAATTTACGTTGTTTATTAATGAAAGTATGTGCTCTTATATTTTAATGAATTTAATTACAATGTGATGTATTTCAAATATCTATATTTTATTTTTTTATTTTTAAAGATTTTATTTATTTATTTGACAGAGAGACAGACAGCCAGCGAGAGAGAGAACACAAGCAGGGGGAGTGGGAGAGGAAGAAGCAGGTTCCCAGCAGAGGAGCCTGATGTGGGGCTCGATCCCAGAACGCCGGGATCATGTCCTGAGCTGAAGGCAGGCGCTTAACGACTGAGCCACCCAGGTGCCCCAAAATATCTATATTTTAAAGTTTGATTAATTTGATTCTAGGTTGTTTTATCAACATTTATTGAGATATCATTCACAAAACATACAAATCACTCATTAAGGTGAGCAATTGAATTTTTTTTTATTATATCCTGAGGGTTTTGTAACTATCATCACAATCAAATTTGGAATATTTCCATCCCCCCTAAAAGAAATCCTAGTTGTCTCATCTACACTTCTAGTCCTAGGCAAACATTAATCTACGTTTTGTCTCTATAGATTTGCCTAATCTAGACATTTAATGTAAATGGGATCACATGTATTCTTTTGTGACTGGTTTCTTTAACTTAACATAATGCTTTTAAGTTTCACCCATGATGCATTATGTATCAGTAGTCATGCTTTGTAAGTTTTTCAGTAATATTCTATTGGGTGCTGCATTTTACTTGTTTTTCATCAATTTATGGACATTTGTGCTGTTCCCACTTTTTGGATACTATGAATAATACTGTGATAAACATTCACGTACAAGTTTTTATGTCGGCATAAGTTTCTTTTCTTCTAAGTATACATCTATATATGTGTATCTGGACAGATGGTAGATTTACCACAGAATTTCTGAGTCATATGATAACCCCATATTTAATATTTTGAGGAACTGCCACTGTTTTTTACAAAGTGGCTGCACCATTGCACATTAATTCCAGCCATGTTTGAGGGTTCAAGTTTCTTCACCTCCTTTGCCTCCAAAAGAACATTTATTACTATCTGTCCTCTTCATTACAGCCTCTGAGTGGGTGTGAAGTGATATTGCATTGTGGTTGCATTTAGCATTTCCCTAGTCACCAATAATGTTGATCATCTTTTCATATACTTATTGGCCATTATTTGTATATCTTCTTTGAAGAAATACCTATTCAAATCCATTGCTTATTTTATATTTTTTATTCTTTTCAATTTTATTTTATTTTATTCAATTAATTAACATATATTATTGGTTTCAGAGGTACAGGTCTGTGATTCATTGGTCTTATATAATTCCTAGTGCTCATGACAACACATACCCTCCCCAGTGTCCATTACCCAGTTACCCCATCCCTTCACCCCCCTCCCCTCCAGCAACCCTTAGTTTGTTTCCTATGATTAAAAGTCTCTTATGGTTTGTCTACTTCTCTGGTTTCATCTTGTTTTATTTTTCCCTCTCTTCCCCTATGATCCTCTGTATGTGGAATTTAAGAACAATCCATTGTCTATTTTAAATTGGGTTGTTTTTATTATTAAATTGTAAGAGTTCTTCATCTATTTTGGATACAAGTCCCTTATAAGATATATGATTTACAAACTTTTTTCCCTATTTTGTGGGTTTTTTTTTTTTTTGGATTTGCAACCATTTTATCCCATTCTGTAATTTGTGCTTGCACTTTATTGATGTTATTATTGTAGCATGATAGTTTTTAATTTTGATGAAGTCTAATTTATTTAATTTTTATTTTGTCACCTATGCTTTGGTGTTGTATCTCAGCAATAGTTTTCTAGACCAGTCACAAAGATTTACCTGTATACTTCTTTTTAAGATCTTGTATTTTTTGCTCTTACATTTAGGTATATAATCCTTTCTGAGTTAATTTTTGTATACAGTGAATAGTAGGGGTTCCACTTCACTTTTTTTAATGTAGATATCATGTCATTACAGAACTGTTTATTCAAAAGATTAGTCTTTCCCCATTCAATGCTTGTGACAATCTTATAAAATATCAGCTGAATATAAATGCAAAGACTAATTCCTGGACTCATTTCTATTCATTCATCTATATGCCTATCCTTATGCTGTCTTGATTATCTGTGTGGTAAGATTTGAAATTATGAAGTGTGAGTCTTCCAATTCCGTTCAAGATTTTTTTTTTCTAGTTATTCTGGCTGTTTTGAATTTCCATATGAATTTAAGGGGCAGCATTTTGGTGTCAAACAAAAAAAGTCAGCTGAGATTTTATTATGCTCAATGATTCGTGGTCTTAATGACTTTCATATGTAAAGAAAATTTTAAAACTGAAGTATCAGTAGTACTTAGTAAATCATGACACTGATTTCTAGTCCAGTTCTAAACATAGTGATAAATATGTTAGAAAACTCTGTTTCCAAGTTATTTTTTGAAATATTTCCATCTTTTTTTGTGACTGAAATGATTTAATTATGAAGACATTCCCCATGCATTTTAAAAATAATCCTCCATTAAATAAATTTTATTTTCTGGAACATAATTCATTTTGTTTTTGCTTATTTGCTTATCATGAAAAATGTTAGCATTTCCTTGATGGGGCTTGCGTGTATGTGCATGTGTTTGTGTGAGCGTGTGTGTGTGTGTGTGTGTGTGCTAATATCTGAAAGATGTCATGTCACTCGTCTTTAGCATATTTTTACACTTAGGTTCTTGTAAAAAGAATCTGTTGAGGTTTTTTTTGCCATTGAATAAGCAAGAAAGCGCTGTATGCCACACAATATTCCTGATCTCATTGTACATCATTGCCAAGACTCTAAAACCTAAAATTTATAGCCTGCTTAAATCTATGTAAGTGATCATACTTTAATTAAACTACTTCTCAATATGTGAAAAAGGCCTGAATAAGATGAGTACCACTGACCACCTACGGAGCACCCACTTTTCCCTCAGGACACACCTTATCTTACATGACATATGAAACTGATGAGGGTACTGATTAAATCTAAATAATTAATTTGTCATGTATAATTTCTTTTTTAAGATAAAAATAAATGTATATTAAAGTTTTATGGTTTTTTTTCTGCACCCATGGATCATCTTGACCACCACCTAGGGTTTACTGACCCTACTTTGTAAACCTCTGATCTGTGCTGTCACAAACTGCCAAGAAATCAAGTAGATTCAGGATGAAAATGTTGGGGAAAAAATTGCCAAGTAATTACTTTATGGATTTGATTAAAGTTACTTTATTATAATATAGGAGCACAGGTGACATCTTAAGAAATAAAACATCTTAATAAAATGAAATACAAGATAATAAATTGCTTCAGAAAGGACAGAACAGTCAGTTCTGTTAAATGATGAGAATAAGTGAAATAAAGCAATAACAGAGAACCAAACAGTAGGATATGAAAACAGAAAGTGTGGGTGATGGTTAAAAGAACTCTTTCACTGAAATTGTGTTACGGACCCCCAACACCCAAATTCATATGTTGAAGTCCCAACCCCCAGTGTGACTGTATTTGGAGGTTGGGCCTTTTATGGAGGTCATTACAGTTAAATGAGATAATACGGATAGGACATTAATTCAGTAGGACTGGTGTCCTGTAAGAAGAGGAAGAGACTCAAGTCCTTCTCCTTTTCTCTTTCTTTCACCTCCCTCTCTCTCTCTCTCCTTACATAGACAAGAGAAAGGCAACATTAGAATACAAAAGAAGGTGGCCATCTACAAGCTAAGCAATGAGCTCTTACCTAAAACAAAATTTTCCCAGCAACTTGGTCATGGACTTCAAGCCTTCAGAACTGTGTCTGTTGTTTAAGCCACCTAGTCTTTCATATTTTGTTAAGCCTGCCTGAGCAGACTAATAAAAGTAGTAAGGACAGAAGCCCAATTAGAGTTGGTTGCGGAAACAGTGGGTAGTAAGAAGTGATTTTGAACTGCTGTGTTTTCATTTTGATTTCTCTTCATGTAATTTTTTATTTCTTCTTTGATTTCTTGGTTGATCCATTCCCATTGTTTAGTAACATGTTATTTAACCTCCATGTATGTGTATTCTTTCCTGATTTTTTTCTTGTGATTGACTTCTAGTTACAGCATTGTGGTCAGAAAAGATGCATGGTAGGGTCTGATCTCTTTTAATTTGTTGAAAATTGTTTTGTGGATAAATATGTGATCTATTCTGGAGAATGTCCCATGTGCAGGTGAAAAGAATGTGTATTCCGCTGCTTTAGGACAGAATGTTCTAAATGTATCTGTTAAATACATCTGGTCCAGTGTGTCATTCAAAGTCACTGTCTGCATATTGATTTTCTGTTTAGATGATCTGTCCATTGATGTAAGTGGGACATTGAAGTCCCCTACTATTATTGTATTACTATTGATTAGTTCCTTTATGTTTGTATTTAACTGCTTTATGCATTTAGGTGCTCCCATGTTAGGTGCACAAATATTTACAATTGTTAGATCTTCCTGTTGGATTGTCCTCTTTATTATTTTTTTTATCAAAGAACAAGAATTTTTTTTTAAAGATTTTATTTATTTATTTGACAGAGATAGAGACAGTCAGCGAGAGAGGGAACACAAGCAGGGGGAGTGGGAGAGGAAGAAGCAGGCTCATAGTGGAGGAGTCTGATGTGGGATCTGACCCCATAATGCTGGGATCACGCCCTGAGCCGAAGGCAGACGCTTAACCGTTGTGCCACCCAGGCACCTCTGTCCTCTTTATTATTATATAGTGCCCTTCTTTGTCTGTTGTTACAATCTTTGTTTCAAAGTCTATTATTCAGGCACAAAAAAGAATGAAATCTTGACATTTGCAACAACATAGGTGGATCTAGAGACTATAAGCAAAATAAGCCAGTCAGAGAAAGAAAAATACCATATGATTTTGCTCATTTGTAGAATTTAAGAAACAAAACAAACAAAGAGGAAAAAAGCCAAAAAGACAAACCAAAAACCAGACTCTTAACTATAGAGAACAAACTGATGGTTACCAGAGGGGAGGTGGGTGGGTGGATGGGTGAAATAGGTGAAAGGCATTAAGAGTACATTTATCTTGATAAGCACTGAGCAATATATGGTATTCTTGAATCACTATATTGTACACCTGAAACTAATATAACAATGTGTTAACTATACTGGAATTAAAATTTAGTTAATTAATTAATTAATTAATTGATTTTTAAAAGAGGTGATGTTACGAAGTTAGGCAATTCTTCCTAATTTTCCTAAGTAAAGGGCAAAGAAACTGAATGATGGCCAGGAAGGGAGTGGGACAAGGAAAGATACTGTTTTCTTAATATGGGCTTTATTTCACAATAGAGAATGATTAACTGACAGAAAAAAATGTTAATGCAGAAAAAGAGATAATTTTTCTATTGACTGCCTTATGCAGGTACATGAGTATGTACCAGAGTGAAAGTGGAGGAGTCACATGAAATAGAAGGCAGAGTGTCTAGATATATAAGTATGCAACCTGATGTTATGAGAATGACACAGTACTTTCCTGCGGTAGTTTATCTAGAAGTTTAGAAGTAACGGCAATATAAGATAAAAGGATAGTTTAAAGGAGACAGAGGATCAGGAAACTTACTTATTTAAATCCAATATTCTTGAGTACATTTATGGCTCAAGAGAGCTATGTTTATAATTTTATAACTGATGATTGAGCAGAGAAAGAGAAAAATTAATGAGTACCAATTAAACCGTTAGTTGAGGAAGGGGTTTACACCTTCTTTCTCAAGTTTAAGAAAATATTAGAAAAGAGTGAACCAAGATGCAGGAAGGACAGAACGGTGAAGGAGAAGAAAACTGAAGGAGACAAAATTAAAGTTAATTTAGGAGTAAGGAGGGTAGGAGGCAGAGGATATGGTTTTGAAAAGACAAAGGAGGATTAAATGGCCATTTTGGGCAATAAGTACATTAAATGGAGAAGAATAAAGCACTTAGTGAGATTGAGGACAAGCACTGCTGGTCCTGAGTGACTTAAATAGTATTTAATTGAAGTTATACAAATAAAAACCTATTTTACAGTAAAAGAGAAAATAGACTAAAGAGGTGAAAGACCTCTACTCTGAAAACTATACAAAACTGATGAAAGAAAATGAAGATGACACATAGAAATGGAAAGATACTACATGCTCTTAGATTGGAAGGACAAGTATGTTTAAAATGCCTCTCCTACCCAGAGCACTCTGCACGTTTAATCCAATCCATATCAAAATTCCAACAGGAGTTATCACAGAGCTAGAGGGGTGCCTGGGTGGCGCAGTCGTTAAGTGTCTGCCTTCGGCTCAGGGCGTGATCCTAGCATTCTGGGATCAAGGCCCACATCAGGCTTCTCCGCTAGGAGTCTGCTTCTTCCTCTCCCACTCCCCCTGCTTGTGTTCCCTCTCTTGCTGGCTGTCTCTCTCTGTCAAATAAATAAATAAAATCCTAAAAAAAAAAAAAAGGAGCTATCACAGAGCTAGAACAAACAATCCTATAATTCATATGGAACTACTAAAGACCCCAAATAGCTAAAGCAAAAAGAAAAGCAAAGGTGGAGGCATGAAAATGCTGGATGTTAAGCTATATTACAAAGCTGTAGTGATCAACACAGGGCGGTACTGGCACAAAAAGAGACACATAGATCAATGGAACAGATAAAACCCCAGAAACGAACCCACAACTCTATGGTCAACTAATCTTTGACAAAGTAGGAAAGAATATTCAATGGAAAAAAAAGACAATCACTTCAACAAATGATTTTGGAAAAACAGGATAACTGCATTTATCAAAATGAACTTGAAATTAATTAAAGAAACATAAGACTTGATTCCATAAAACTTCTAAAAGAAAATATAAGAAAAAGCTCCTTGACACTGGTCTAGCCATGATTGTTTTGTTTTGTTTTGTTTTGTTTTGTCCTAGAATGGAACTAGGTGAGGTGAGAGCAGAGAAAGATTAACTGAGCACCAGTATGATTTAGTTGATTTGGTAGAGCAAAGTTCTGAGAGGTCAGGAGAGCACATACAGCCTCAATTGATTGGTAGCTTAAGTCAATTGGGAAAGAAGGACAGACTAGGGGTCCCATTGAAGGTGAGATTAAACCTAGTGAAAGAGAAGAAGTGGACACAGTGGATGCAAATTCCAGACAGAAACTTCTTGAAGTAAAACAGTTTGAGGGAATATGCAATCTGAATTGTGGTTATGTGTTTTGGTTCAATAAAGTGGGTAAACAAGGATCTGGAATAAAATACCTAAAAATAAATTTAACCAAGGATGGAGAATGTTTCTCCACTGAAAACCTCAAGACACTGATGAAAGTAACTGAAGAAGATGCAAATAAATGGAAAAAATATCCTATGTTCACGGATTGGAAATATTAATATTGTTAAAAGATCCATATTCCACAAAGCAATCTACAGATTCGGTGCAATCCCTATCAAAATTCCAATGGAATTTTTCACAGAATCAACAATCCTAAAATTTATACAGAACCATGAAAGACCTTGACTAGCCAAAGGAATATTGAGTTATAGGGATTATACGTCCTGATTTCAAACTATATTACAAAGCTACAGTAATCAAAACAGCAGGGTACTGACACAAAAACAGAGACTTAGATCAATGGAACAGGACAGAAAGCCTAGAAACAAACCCATGAATATATTTATATATATACATATATATATAGTCAATTAATTTGTGACAAATAAGGTAAGAATATTTAATGGGAAAGGTATTGACTTTTCAATTAATAGTGCTGGCAACGTGGATGGCCACATGTAAAAGAATGAACCTGGATCCATATCTTACATCATACACAAAAATTAATTCAGAATGGATTAAAGACTTGTACACAAGAACTAAAACCATAAAACTCCTAGAGGAAAACATAGAGGGTAAGTTCCTTAACACTGGTCTTGGCAATGATTTTTGGGATTTGACAGCAGAAGTACAAGCAATACAAGCAAAGTTAGTAAGCAGGAGTACATCAACCTAAAAAACTTCTCCAAGCAAAGGAAACCACCAACAAAATGAAAAAGCAACCTACAGAATGGGAGTAAATATTTGCAAATCATATACCTGATAAAGGGTTAGTATTCAAACAATACAAAGAACTCAACTCAATAGCACAAAGAAAACAATCCACTTAAAAAATGGGCAGAATATCTGAATAGACACTTCTTTTTACAAAGAAGACAACAGAAGACAAAAATGCATGCCACATCACTAACCATTAGGGAATTGCAAATCAATATTACAGTGAGATATCACCTCACACATGTTAGAACGGCTATAATCATAAAAAAGACAAGCGATAATGAGTGTTGGCAAGGATGTGGAGAAAAGAGAACACTTACGCACTGTTGGTGGGAATGTAAATTGGTGCAGTCATTATGAAAAACAACATGGAGATTCCTCAGAAAGTTAAAAATAGAACTACCATATGATCCACCAGTCCTGTATCTGGGTACCTATGCAAAGGAAAACAGGATCAAAGAGATATCTGCACTCCTATGTTCAGTACATCATTCACAATAGACAAGATATGAATACAACTTAACGGTCTATCAATAGATGAATGGATAAAGAAGATTTTGTATGTGTGTGTGTGTGTGTGTGTGTGTGTGTATACATACATATTGGACCACTATTCGACCATGAGAAAAGAAATCCTACCATTTGTGACAACGTGGATGGAAGTTGAAGGCATTATTCTAAGTGAAGTAAGTCAGAGAAGGACAAATACCATATGATCTCACTTAGATGTGGAATTTTTTAAAAAAAGGACAAATTCATAGAAACAGAGGGAGTAGAAAAGTGGTTGCTAAGAACTTGAGTGGGTGAAGAAGATAGAGGTTGGTAAAAGGGTACAAACTTTCCGTTATAAGATGAACAAGCATGGGGCACCTGGGTGGCTCAGTTGGTTGAGTGTCCGCTCTTGGTTTTGGCTCAGGTCATGATCTCAGGATCCTGAGACTGAACCCTGCACTGGGCTCCATGCTTAGCAACGAGTCTGCTTGAGATTGTCTCTCTCTCCCTCTTCCTCTGCCCATCCCTCCTGCTCTCTCTCTCTCTAAAATGAATAAATAAATCTTTTTTAAAAAGATGATCTTTTTTAAAAGGATGAATAAGGTCTTATAGCTAATATATAACATGGCAACTATAGTTGGATAACATTATTTATAGCTAAAATTTGCTAAGAGAGAATTTAAATGTTCTCACACACACAAAAAAAGATAAATATGTGAAGTGATGAATGTGTTAATTAACTAGATGGGGGGGAGCCTTTCACAATGTATACAGACATCAAACCACCACTATATACACCTTTAAAGAACTTACAATTTTATATGTCAATTATATCTCAGTACAGCTGAAATTAAACAAACAAACAAGGATCTGGAGAAGGCAGAGGATATTGAGAAATCTGATTTCCAGTCTAACTTATTTTTCGTGTACAATATGTAAAGGTAATACTTTTCTTGTCATTTTGAGGACTCAGAGGAAATTGGGTGGTATTTAAGCAAGGGACTAGAGGAAGTAAGTAGGAAAGGTTTAAAGATGTTAAGTCATATGCCAATATAAGTACATACTGAAAGGAGCTAATAGAGAAATTGGCAAGAGGAAATGGTCAAAACAATTCACTATGCACAAGTTGCACATAAGAGAGGTATGATACAAGAGTGGAATGTATCGAAGACGGTAACTGGCTCTCCTGGTAGTAATTGTGAACCATGGGAAGTGGGATCATAGAGTTTAAAACCACATCTTATTTCCCCACAACTATTCTGAATTCCTGAAGGAATCATAAACCAATTCATTACCAGTAGCTCTTTTAGTAAGGATGGTATTGGAAACATGTCAACAGGTTATGATATGTTTCACCTGTTTTGGTCTAATAATCTGCCATAAGATCTAAGGAAAAGCATGAATAGATGTATCAAATTATTAAGAGGGAGTAGGGAGAATGATCAAATTCTGAGTTGTAGACACACCCAAGTTCTTTACTGTATTCTAATTTCTGTACCTATTCTCACTATAAATTAATCTTCTAATATCCCAGAGACACTTTTGAGTAGCTTTGAGAACATTTATAAGCTTGAATTTGGGCATTTTTTTTTTTTTGCATTTAAAAGAAAATGAAATCCTCACCATGAAATTGAGCTAATTTACTGTGCAGCAAGCATATTCAGTTAATACATTTTGGGTTCCATAAATATAATATGAAAAGTGCACATGTGATATGTATTCATTTCATGGTTTCCGCCTATCTCCCCTTATTAGAGAACACTGGCAATACAATAGCTTCCTGTACAGCTCACAGAAGCTATGTCCTTGGCAATAATGAACATGTTACTTTAACCTTCAAATGGCTAGATTTAGCAATATCAAGGACCTGGGCTGAGTGGTGAGTACAAAGCGTTCACCATAAGAGTTTCACCATTAGGCTAGCCAAATCCTCCCACCATACTGGTGTGCCCAGGGAAGGGAGATGGGAATTTTTAGGAAGTGACTCCCTTTTGATCCTGAAAGATAAAAATGATTCCAGCAGTCCCCAAATTCCACCTATGATTCTTGCAGGGTTTTACTCCTTCCTAAAATGACAATGAAGCCCTACCGGTTAAAAAAGATTGCTTTCTCTACCACGTGGTGTTTATAGTCTTTGATCACTTTAGATGGAAGAGATGGCATGCTGCCAGAAGCAGAGAACTGGAAGGGTTTTGTCCTCTTGTAGCTATTAAAATATTCTTATGCATTAAAGGAGAAAGAACAACGCCCCAAACAAGGTACTTCTGTACCGTGTAAACAACACTGTGATTTAATTTGCTAATTTTCACATTTGCTTTGAAAAATAAAAGACTACCTGTAAGCTGTCAGCCTGGAGATAAATCTTATTGTTAGTATGCAAAACTGTTAGGATACTTTTTAAGATTAGATCTGCTCATTACATGTGAGTATGTTCTGTGCATATTCCATGAGCAAAAGAAAGCAAGAATGTGGCTTTGATGAGCAATAGTCCAGCATGATTCCCATGTGCAAGGATCATCTAACAGGGTTATTTCCTTAAAACTAATCAGAAACTCTGATGTCTGCTTAATGAGTTGAATCTATCATTATACTCACTAAATAAGGTCAGGAACACTAGGAGAGACTTTCTAAAAATGGACTCGGTCACATTAGGGATAAGTGAAGTAAGCAGATTGTGTTTTGGGGGGTAAACAGCCCAAATAAGCAAATGTTACCTTTGAGTACAGAAAAATCAGTATGCTCGTGTTTCCATTTGACCTTTTAGCTCCAAGGCTAATATCTGGACCCTGTGCAGGTAATGGAAAAAAAATGATGAGTGTCCCTACTAAAGCACATTTTGTAGCAAAGTGGGTTATAAATAACGTTTAAAGTGCATTTTTCAATTATTTTATATTCCCCATTAGGTTTGAAAGTTCTTGAGTAAGAAGGGACTGTTACTGCTCCCTGTGGATTTTTCCATATATCCTTCTATGTAAACAAATTTGAACATCTCCATACCACAAGACACTTGCCCTTATACTATTTCCAATTGCCAACAAGATCTCATCATCACCATCATGACTGTCATCGTCATCGTTGTTTTAGGGCTTTCATCCTCCACGGTACTCTGCTATTTATTCACAGAAACAACCACTTAGAGTCATTTTTCTACTAATTCACTTCACAGTTTCTAAGGATAAGGGCTACAAGTATGAATTTATGTGTGTCGTAAGAGCACAGTTTGGTTGGCCTGCTTGAGGCTAAAACCACTACTGGTAAGGTAATATCTCCCTCCCCTAAAAAAAATATTTAAATATCTGTTTTTAAGTATCTATTTATAGCTATTAGTATGCATTAAGACTGGGAGAAGGGATTCCTTTTCTGAAACTATAAGGCACTAGAAGTTCGCTTCATAGGAGTAAACATATTAAAGGCTGAATAAATATGGACTACATATTTCACAATATGTGAATGTATGATTAGGCAAGTAAAAGAAAAACATACAAGGATGGAAATTTTGAAAAAGTGAAAATGCAGATAGGTGAATACACTGTGAAGACAATGTTCACTCTGGGAAATGAATCTCCATCTTAATGGGCTGCAGAAAGAAAGTGCGAGAGACAAAACTAGGTCATGAGCAAGATGGTGGGGGGGGGTTAGATTAGAAACCCCTACTTATAGCTAAAATCCTCCCCCCTTCCCATCCCACCAAGAAAAATAAGAAGCTCTTTAACATTGTAATAAATAATAACAACAGCCTTCCTGCAGAAAAAGACAAAAAAGAGAACTGACTTCCAGTATTGTTTTGGGGGGAAGGAGGAGTAAGGAGAGAAAAAGTATGTCTTATAAGAATTCCTATCAAAAATTTGGGGCACCTGGGTAGCGCAGTCAGTTAAACTTCTGACTCTTGATTTTCACTCAGGTCATGATCTCAGGTTCATGAGGTTGAGCCCCAGGGTCCATGCTGAGTACAGAGTCTGCTTGGGTTTCTCTCTCCCTCTCCATCTGCCCCTCTCCCTGCTCTCTTTCTCTCTGTCTCCCTCTCAAATAAATAAATATATCTTAAAAAAAAAAAAAGAATTCCTACCAAAAACTCACCCATATTTATTTTTAGTGAAAACCATCATACTACCCATTTGCTCCCAGCAACACCACAATTAAATAATTTTAAACTGAGTGCTTGTCCAAAATAATCCAGGTGTGCTGGTGTCCTCAGACACCATATAGAAGCAAATTCAAATCATCTTTCAAGGAACACCCTTTAAATATGGAAACTCAGGCAACAGAAAAAGTTACAGGCTAAATAAACTTGTAAAATAGTAATAGACATTACACGTACAAGTAAACAAGCTATTGCTGAGTGAGAGCAGAAAACAAGATTGCAGCATCAAACCCTAAAAAAGTTTTCAGAATTTGACTGTAAGATATGAAGTCCTGACATATGTGAGGAAAAATTTTAAAGGTATAAGGAAACATAAGAAGGACAATTTTTAAAAAGACCAAGAAAAAAATTTAAATATAATAAACATTTTAGAGACTAAAAACAATTTAAATTAGTAGAACAGACATGGGAAGAAATGATCTAGGATTCAATAGAGCAAAACAGAAGGTATATATGAAAAAAAAAAAGATGAAGAGAAACAAAAGTTAAAGGTGGAAAGTCGAGCTTGTCCTCAGGACACCAGAAGTTGCAGAAATAGAGAAAAAAGAAATGGGAGTAAGTTGAAGTGATGCTAGTTGTTTCTGCAGGCATACCGCATTGTGTCCGCGGATGAATATGAAACAAGTTTATTGCTCTATCACGGGATGTGCTAAGCAAGTATTCCCAATCTGTAGTCACCTACTCCATGACTGGGGACTGTGGCACTTTCTAGCATCTTGTAACTATGACTGCAAAGGTGCTTGTGTTTGTTGGCATCAAGTCAATGGGAAAAGAGCATGAAGGACCACTCATGGAAGGACTTTTTGGTACAGGTCTGAAAATTGTCTTCAGTCAACTCCATTGCTAGAACTTCCTTGCATGGTCATACCTAATTGCTAGAGAGGTCAAAAAATATAGCCTAAGTAATAGGATGAATAGGAAATGGATTTAATAGATTTTGTCACAGCCAACACTTCTGATCATTCGATGTGCATTTCACCCTTCTCCACACACATTAAACATACCTATGCCTTCCCCCAAGGGAGACAATTCAAAGTCCTAACCATTTACTGCTCAGACCTGAAAATCCAGGATTCTGTTTTGTTTTTTGTTTTTTTAAGATTTTATTTGAGAGAGACAGAGAACAGAGAGAAAGAGAGCACAAATAGTGGGGAGGGGCAGATGGCGAGGGAGAAGCAGATTCCTTGCTAAGCGGAGAGTCCACTGAAGGGCTTGATCCCAGGACCCTGGGATCGTGACCTGAGCTGAAGGCAGATCTTCACCGACTGAGCCACCCAGGATCCATTACTCTCTATTAGGAAATATATGGATCCTCATATTCTCCCAAACTATTATCTGAAAGAAACAAGTTAGGCTTAACTTCCATTGCCGCTAAAATAGTGAAAAAGGGGCAGAGACACCAGGAAAAAAAAAAAAAAGTTCTCACTCAACGTAGGAGAGAAAAGGAGCCATATGCCACTTAACTGATGCTAAAACAAGACAAAATACAATATATGAAAACTGGAGGCCATACTCACTCATGAAATTGGATGAATACAACTTAAACAAAATGTTGACAAATCAAGTTTAGCAAAATGTAAAAAGGGTGACACATAGGGACCAAATTGGTTTTCCAGTTATGCAAGTTTGATTTATCCTGTGAGAGCCAATTAATATAGTTCAACACATCAAGATTGAGTAATGGATTTTAAAAAATCATGTAAAATAAGGAAGTCACAAGAGAGAACTTTTGTGATTCATTGATAAATGGTTGCAAATATGCAAAAGCAAAAAGGATACCTTTTGAAGGGTACATAAATGTGTAATAAAACTATTAAGATAAAAGCAAGGCTTTGATAAAGAACGAAATGCAGAGAAATGATTTTCTCCGAAATGAGGGGCTTCGGAGTTATTGAGGGCACTCTTTAAAACAAGGTGACAGTATTCCCCACATTTTTTAAATTGCAGTTGTATTTTGAAATTTACATGTCAACATAAAACACCTTATGTATGTAATTGATATTTCATCTTTTAAAAATTAAAATCCAAGTGCATAAGAGTAAAAGGAGTTTAACTGGAGAGGGTTTATAAGGGAAAGGAATGGCAGTAGAGAGGGCACGTGGGAGTGAGGGGGTAGAGCAGAGTACTCCCCAGCCACTTTAGAGACCTGATTTTAGCCACTGGAATCAGAAGCTGAGGACCAAAACTCCTTTCATAATGATTTCAGGAGACTCTGGGCATAAGCAAAACTGGTTCAGGGCCGAGGTGACAAAGAGTGTCACAGAAATGCAGAGAGAATATTCTCCCAGATTCTGTTTTGAGCCAGGGATTGCTGGACACCCTGAAAACTGGCAGCGGAGATTGGGGGGACACTGGCCCAAGAGTGGCCTTTCCGGATGGACACTGTCAGCAGGACTAGTGTGAACCTCCTGCCAGGGCCCTCTCAAGCAAGATAAACCAGTGCAGTTAAGGCATGAGAGGCAGAACGTGTCAGGTGCCACAGAACCCCGGGACTTGTGTCACTGCGTGAGGAACGGATTTGGAAAATGCCAAAAATCACATAAAGAGGCACTTAGAGGAGGGTAAGAACCTGCCCTGAAACATCGTAATGAGTCTGTTTTTATCCACAATCATTTAAACCTGCTGACATTTGACATACAGATATCTGTATGTTTCGTGCACATAGACACAAACGTTTAAAAATTGTGTGTATGTTTTGTGACTTTTTAATTTAGGGAGACTCAACTCTCTTGAGTTCTCTAAAAAAAATGTATATTTTAATTTTAAAGCAACTGAAATAGGACATCAAGTCTCATATATTATTCAAAACATTTGATGAGGGCTTGGTGTGTATTTTTTCTCCTGGTCATGCTTCTGTGGGTTCTATTCTTGAATTAAAGTAGGGCACGCTCAGAAGCCCCTGCCTCTGGGACATGCCTAGCATGCTCTTAGCCTAGAGCCTTCTGATCGGGGGCCTTAGAATGAGTGAAGAGACTTGTCCAGAAGCCACTCGACTTTTTCAGATTTCAATACATTTGATTGTTTCTTAGTTGACACAGCACTCAATAGCTTTGCCAGGTCCTCGGAGCTCCTGTGGCTGAGACATTACAGTCGAGTTTAATTGCATAAAGCAGCTGTAACTAGAAATTCACTTACGGGAGCACTCAAAAACACAAAGACTAATGGTGGGAAAATGTTTCTGCAATGATGATCTCAACAAAATGCCCTGACATTTGTGCATATCCTTTTTCTTAAATCATTCTAAGTTGGTTCCCTTTTTTTAGCTTTCCTAAAAAATGAAGGATTTCTGCTAAACCTGCTTGCCAGGTACATCCCACAGACTTATTATTATATTTTAAAATTAGCTTCTCCTCTTTCACTTTCAAATGGATCGAAAAGCAAAAAGCAACATCCGTCAGATGAGGTCATCTCAGCAAGAAGCCCAATTAACTCAAAATAAAGTCCCTTATGGTAGATGAACCAGCACTCATAATAAGCCTCCCCCACTGTACCATGACCAATTTGTAGACTAAAATGTTTTAAGGCGATCTTTTTCCAGTCCTGTCACCTCTTTTACCAAAGTATTATTGTCTTTAACGTATAAGCTAATAAACTATTAGGTAAATGCTTTAGTAAATGCAAGGCCAATTTTTTTTCAGTTTTTAATGATTGATTTGTTTACAGTTACCTGTACAGACACATCTGCTTTTGTCCCTTGCAAGGAATAAAGATTTGGGAGGGCTTTTAAAAAATTTGTCATTTCACAGTTATTTACTGGGATGTTGGCAAAGGAGGTGGAAGAAGGAGAAAGAGGAGCAGAGAGAGGAAAAGAGAGAGGGAGAGAGGACTCTAATTATGAAGCAGATGTTGGGAGTGGTATTTATTCTCCAAAACCACACGGGTCATTCATTAAAATCTCAGTTTTAATTAGCAAACACCTGTTTTCTGTTTGATTTTACATTGATATCTACTGTCTGCAATTTGCTTTCTTCAGTACAAGCAATTAGATAGCCCTGACAGTAACAGTTAATCTAATTAGTCCAGAGGAGCCCTGGGAGGTGACTATCGACTTGAAGAAATTACAGATACAAGCAATAACAGCTTCATTCACCTGATTGGATAAGACTTGTGTGCAATTGTTGTTGGGTGTCACCTTTTTCCTTGGCCCTTCCTTTTAAATTTGGATTTAAGAGGAATGAACTAATGAAAACTGTTGAGTGTTTGCTGTGTACCAGTCACCGTGCTAGGTTCAGAAAGTAGAAAGATGAAACCCTTTCCGCTCCTAACCTAGAAGAGGTTAAACTCTGACGAACAGGACAGATGTGTGCATGGGTTATTATATATGAGAGCGCCTTGGGGGCCCAAAAAAGCAGGGATGAATCCAAGCACTTACAAGCAAGAATTAAGATCCTTCTCTAATAAACTCTGGTCGCTGCTGAAAGAACAGGATAACAACCTTGGCTTTTTCCAAACTGAGAAAGTTGTGCTTGTTTTTGAATTGGTAGAAATTCATTTAGAATCATATGATCTTCGATACTCTATCAACATTTATCATGAAACTTAATGATGTCACCAGCTGTCTCTCTTAATATAGATGATGGCATATAAGATGTTCTTTCCTAATTCTGAGGTTTAAAGAAAGCTATCACCGAGTCCTGAGATCTAGGAAATATACACCAAAGAGATATCAGTCATCAGTCCTAATTCCACACGCGTATTTCAAAATGGTGTAGTTAGATGACTTAGGAAGGATATATCCATACGTAAAGCAAAGGCCAGAAAGCAGTGCTAATAGAGATGTCTGGCAAAGCTGCTCTTCGTCTGCTCCAGTCTTATCTAATAGACTTGTTTTGAAAAGATGAGAGCCCCGGGCCTCACTTGACTCAATTCATAAATTGGGCCCACAAGGAGAAACCCAATCCGTCACTCAAGTGCACACAGGTTGATGTCCCAGCTGGTTTAAGGACGCATCCTCCATGCATGCACAAGCTGAACGGGAACAGCCTCGGACAGTGAGCACCACATTATGCTACATGTTGAGAAAGAGGAAATGGCATGGGGGCTCTGAACAACAGTCCTATAAAAATTAAGTTATGCTCTGCCTAAAACTGCCCAAGGCTTCTTCTGAAAGATATTTGTCTGAGGTGTGTTGATAGTGGCAACTAATGGACTAAAATTGTGTTTCTTCTTTATACAACAGAAATACCTCTAAAGTGGGCTGGATTTGGAGGTTTTCTAAGAGATTCGTTATTGATATATGGAAAGGTCATCACTTTGAAAAACTTGTCCACAGAAATTGCAATTGCGATAACAAAGATGATCGTTAAGGCTGAGGTGACCAAGATTCACAGCATTAAGCAGGATGTCTACATATAGCTTCTATCACGTGGGAGAGCAGGGAAGGGAGTTAATCTCTGTCAAGTATCTACTACACGCCAGCAATGGTGTGGGTTAGGAGCTTCCTGTAAATCTCTTCGTAATTCTCATGCCAACCCTGTGAGGCAGGCTTTATATGTTTATAACTCAATGTAGAAACAGGCTCAAAATGGCTATATGATTTTCTTAAACGTTATATTGTAAGCAGTGGCAAATTATTGTTTTGATGAAGATCTCTCTGATTCATTACACTGTCTCCAAATTACATCTAATAAATACAAATATGCACACTTTTAAAAATTATAGGTGAGGCCCCTACCTAAGAGAGAGGCTGACATTGACAATCTATCATTGGATTCTCACAATAATCTCAAGACACTGTTGGAACACATATTTCCGCTCTGTTAGATGTAAAGAAATCAGAAAGCAGGAAGCCTAGGAGCCATCAGGACTCTGAACACTAAATAAATGAAGAGAAACCATGTATCATTTTATCTCTAAGGAACTCACCATGTCATGAACAAGATGAGCATAGGTAATAGATTATATTCATATAAAAGAGTTGATAAGAGACAAATATAGCATTTTTTAAAACTTATAAAATGGCAATTTGCCCTCCAAAGTAATAGCACAAACTCCCGTTTCTACATTACCTGTGACCCATGCGATCTGTAGCTTCCCTGTGTTGCATTCCCTCAGAATAAACTAACCCAGGTTATAGTGTTCATATTAGCTTATAGCCACGTTACTTATGACCAGCCGTAGTCAATGGATGCTGGTAAATATTTAACATCTGGAATTCTGGGCAAAGGAGAAAAAAAGACCTGATTTGTAGCATACACCAGTTTTCATGGTGTAAATACCCTCAGAATTTCAAACCACCACCGTGATGTAATGGTATGTGGAACTGGGAAGAGATGTTCACAATCAGCTTTCAAGAGGTGCAAGGAGCTGGCCTCATCACACCACTGGTATAGCTCGTATTGGAGACTGGAACGTGTTTCCCTAGCAGCCCAAGACCTTTGCAGTACTCACCCCTCCCTCCATGGCACCTCATCCTCACCACATATATAAACTCATGCCCTCCCATACTGTCTTTCTTAGGGACAATGCTTCCATCAGGAAAAAATTAAATCACTTAGTCATCTCACCTAGAGACTTTCATGCTTTACCAATTAGGGGGAAATGAGGGCAAGAGTAAACAGGTAAGGGACAGATTTTATTTTTTATTTTCTTTAAAGATTTTATTTATTTATTTGCGACAGAGAAAGAGAGAGAGAGAGAGAGCAGAAGCGGGAGGAGGGTCAGAGGGAGAGGGAGAAGCAGACTCCATGCTAAGCACCGAGCCCCATGTAGGACTTGATCTCAGGATCCTGAGATCACAACCTGAGCTGAAGCAGATGCTTAACCGACTGAGCCACACAGGCAGCCTAGGAATGGATTTTTTTTTTAAGATTTTATTTATTTATTTGACAGAGATAGAGACAGCCAGCAAGAGAGGAAATACAAGCAGGGGGAGTGGGAGAGGAAGAAGCAGGCTCATAGCGGAGGAGCCTGATGTGGCTCGATCCTATAACTCCGGGATCACGCCCTGAGCTGAAGGCAGATGCTTAACGACTGCACCACCCAGGCGCCCCTGGGAATGGATTTTAAATGCAGACTTCCATCTTAGGGTTCACATAATCGCAAAAAATTAAGTGGTTGCCAGCATTAGCTGGACTTAAAGGGAAAGCCAGCAGTCCTAGCTCTTGTCTCTTACAGGGAAGGCATGTTTTTGTAGCAAAATTTCAGCAGCATCAATGCGCTAACACAAAGGAGCAACCGCAATGCAGAAAAACAGGCAAAAGAGATAATAAAGATAAATGAATCCTTGTGTTATTAGTCTCATCAAAGGCTTCTGATTCTGCCAAGACACTGGAAGAGTCTTGAAAAGAATAAATCACTTTTAAAAAAATTGCTTGTTTTTTCTTTTCAAGTAGACTTTATGCCCAGCATGGAGCCCAACATGGGGCTTGAGCTCAAGACCCTGAGATCAAGACCTGAGCTGAAATCAAGAGTCAGATGCTTAACCGACTGAGTCACCCAGCCCCCCCCCCCTTGTTTTCAGTTGTGTCCCCTTTGTTATTTTACTGTTGAAACTTTACCTTGGTGAAGTTGCCATTTCTATCTTTCCCTTCAGCCCAGACAACTCTGTTTATTTCTAGACATTGCTAGGATGCAGAACTGAAATACTCAGTGTCCCTATTCTGCGGGGGGATGTTAGGCAGGGCATGGAATGGATTCTAAGTCACTTCTCAGTGTGTAGTGCCGTGATAAGTTATGCTATCTTTTTCTCCCCTTCTAGTCTTGTTAGGCAGAAAAACAACCCTGGCTACTTTCTCATTCATATTCAGTGACTTGATTTGAGTATTGTTTTAATACTTCATCAGAAAAATTATCATTCTCTTTTTCCTTTACACATGTAATTTCAGAAGCTTTGCGGAATTTTAAAATGTCTTTTTGTCATATCACCAGGCTTATGTTTTTTCATGAAAAAACACACCTCCAATTTGATAATGGGGGTCATTGAGGGATTTGCTTGGAAATGTACTTTTCAGCACCCTCTTTAATACTAATAGCAGCAAACACACATAGCACTTCCTCTGTGAGTCATTGTGCAAAACACTTTACATATGGAAACTCATTCATTCCTCATAACTACCTACTGGGAGGTATGACTATTTCCCCTATTTTATAAATGAGGAAATTGAGAGTCATACAAGTAGCAAATGGTGGAGCTGATATTTGAGTCCAGCGCAGATAGAATATATGATTTTTAACTGCAACCCTATATTTTAACTAAAAACAAAAATCATGATCTATGATTTAGCCTATTAAACTAAAAGTGCTAAAGACATTAAAGGGTTTTCAATATTTCAATCAGCTACAGCAATTCTTTTTTAAAGATTTATTTATTTTGAAAGAGAGGGAGAGAGAGAGAGAATGAACAGGAGTGACAGAGGGAAAGGGAGAGAAAATCTCAAGCAGACTCTGCACTGAGCACAGAGCCCAATGAGGGGCTTGATCTCACCACCCTGAGATCAGGACCTGAGCCGAAACCAGGAGTCAGACACTTAACCAACTACACCACCCAGGCGCCCCTACTGTAGTTCTTCTAATGAAAAATGCACAGGGTATTAGCAGTACAAAACCTACTCTCAGAGGGGGAAAAAAAGAGAGAGAATCTGCTCAGAAAAGAATCTCACAAAGCAGAGTAGTATTTGTGGAGGGTAGGTGATTCAAATTTTGGAAAAATTAGAATATTTTGAAATGCTTGTATTGTTTCTTGGCTTCTTTTATAAAAGTGTGCCATAAACTCCCAACACCAGGGAGACAGCTGCCCGCTGTACCAGGCACATCACAAAAATAGTACTGCCTCAAAAGACCGGACTCATGATTAGTGCTTCATAGATGTTTGATGAGTGAGTGAAATGAGCATAAATAGAATAGGTTGTTGCTGTTTACGGAGGCTTTCTATTCCACAGTTGGCACCAAAAAGTGGTTTCTCTGATTTGCAGAATATATGACCACTGATTAAAAGGTAAAATTCTTTAGGCGTATTAGTGCATTACAATGCTTAAAATGCTTTATTATGAATACATATACCCATAGCAGTATACACCATATGTACACATGATATATGTAAGCATGAGGTGCTCTCTTCTAGGGCGAATTGGTTCTTAGTGAAAACATGCAGCCAAGTGATGAGGTTGGGACTATCATTGGGATGGAAATCAAAGATAATCCTATGGAAATCAATTCTGAGAACGAAATTAGTGGATGTTGGGATGAAGGAGAATGCTGCGTAAGCTTAGGTTTGAAAAACATGAGTGAAATCAATTTCTAAGATAAATGTAAGAAGACAGAAACAAATGTTATCTAGAAAACTGCTTGATCCCAGAAAGTAAGTGTAAAAAAATAATGGGCAATTAAGAATTTAACCTATGAGTTAGAGTTGAAAGTTAAGGACAAACAAAGTTGGTGTGGAGGAAAGGACAAGTTCCCAAATTGGAGACTTTATAAGCAGGTGCAGAGAGCTGGTAATGTTGGAGAAACGCTGTGGAGCGATGAGGTACAATGTCCTTCCCCAGCCCAGCCAGAGTTCTACGTGACAAACAGCTGAGGGGGCCAGCTGTTGATGTGGCTGCCCCATTTTTAAAGAGACAAAACATTTGTTTAAATACTTAGGTGATTCTGTAGATAAAGATGAACACCACCTTTTAGAAGCATGGTTCTAAATTGCAGATTAACTGAAATTTCAGATTAACTGAAAATATGGTTCACTGACTACTAACGTTCTTTCAAAAAGGTTTGGTGAAAACTGAAATGCCCAGTAAATTATTCAAATGTATAGCTAAAAAGAGTCAACAGCATAACATTAGTAAAAGGTTGGTATTGAGAGTTATTATAAAGATATCTGGGGCGTGTGTGCGTGTGTGTGTGTGTGTGTGTGTGTGTGATTTAGTAAATGTGTATACCGTAGAGAAGAAATATTCCAGTCTTGTTCCAATGGACATAAAATTATACATACTGTAATAAAATTATTTATGACCCTCCATAACCTCCAAGAACTCTTTAGAAAAATCATGAAGAAGTGTATTTGACATAAAAGCTCATGTTCTTAGTCACTGCAATGTGCACATAGTTGGCATAAACTTCGGTTAAAGAGCTCGATCTGGCCAGCCAGTTTTATTTTCTCTTTTTCTCCTTCCATCAAATGGTGACTCTTGAGCAGAAGCCCTGTCTTCCCACATTTGGAACATGTCATATGACTCACAAATTTAAAGATCCAAGGTTGGGCATGAATGAGACTTTAGGGTTGTCCCAAATTAGATGTTTAATCAGTGAAGACTTTGATTTAACACCTTAAAGAGGAAGGACTTGTCAGAATTATTGTTTCTGGAAATTTTGGTTTTGTTGCTTTTCCTAGGATGTCTTCTCTGTGATTCTGCTCTTTTAGTCTTCAATTCAAAGCTTTAAATTTTAGCCTCTTCTATTCCTGGCTATATCTTGTTTCAATGTGTTAATAACTAGATCCTTATTAAAATGTTAGTAGAAATGATTATTTACAATTGTTATATCTTATTATTGGATTGTCCCCTTTGTGATTATATAATGCCCTTCTTTGTCTTTTGTTATATTCTTTGTTTTAAAGTCTAGTTTGTTCCATGTAAGTATTGCTACTCAGGCTTTTTTTGGCATGCATTTATGTCATAAATGTTTCTCCATCCTCACTTTCAATCTGCAGGTGTTTTGCGGTCTAACATGAGTCTCTTGTAGGCAGCATATAGATAGGTCGTGCTTTTTTATCCATTCTGACACTCTATGTCTTTTGATTGGGGTGTTTAGTCCATTTACATTCAAAGTAATTACTGGTAGATTTGTATTTATTGCCATTTTATTACTTGTTTCATCACTGTTTCTGGAGATTTTCTCTGATTCTTTCTTGTCTTTGCCACATTTGGCCTCTCCTTTCCATTCGAAGAGCCCTCCTTAATATTTCTTGCAGGGCTGGTTTAGTGGCCATGAAATTCTATAGTTTTTATTTGTCTGGGAAACTCTTCACCTCTCCTCCTATTCTGAATGATAGCCTTGTTGGATAGGGTATTCTTGGCTGCAGTTTTTTTCTACTCAGCACTTCGAATATATCATGCCACTTTCTTCTGGCTTGCCAAATTTCTGTTGAGAAATCCAGCTGGCCTCATGGGTTTTCCCTGGTAAGTTTTGGTCTTTTTTTTGTTGTTGTTGTTGCTTTTAAGATTTTTTTTCTTTACCACTATACTTTGCAAACTTAATTACAATATGTCTTGATGTTGGTCTGCTTTTGTTGATTTGGATGGGAGTTCTCTCTGTCTTCTGGATCTGGATGTCTCCTTCCCCATGATTAGGGAAGTTTACAGCTTTTAGTTCTTGAAATAAATTTTTTGTCCCCTTTTCTCTCTTCTTCATCTGGGACTCCTATAACATTGATGTTATTATGTTTAATGGAGTCACTGAGTTCCCTAAGTCTATTCTTGTGCAGCATAATTCTTCTCTCTTGTTGAGCTCCATCACTATCATTTTGTCTTCTAGGTCACTAATTTGTTCCTCTGCTTCTTCCAGGCTGCTGTTCATTGCATCAAGCCTGTTTCCAACCTCATCTATTGCAGTCTTCATCTCTGACGGATCCTTTTTTAAATCTTTTACCGCTGTGGTAAAGGTCTCTCTGATGTTTTCTATTCTCTTCTCAAGCCCAGTGAGTATCCTTATGATTATTGCCCTAAGTTATCCATCAGGCATGTTACTTATATGTTTCACTTTGATCTATAGCCATGGCTTTATCTTGCTCTTTCTTTGGGGTAAGTTCCCCCCTCTTGGCATTTTCTATCTAAGTCTCTGCCTCCTTCAGAAAAGTCAGGTTTGTCTCCTGCTCCTGAAAGTAATGGCTTTATGAAGAAGAGGTCATGTAGTGCCCAGAGCCTAGCGCTTCAGGGAGTGCCTCCGGTGTGTGCTGCATGTGCTCTTCTATTGTGTTTTAGCTGCTCTACCCTAGACCTCCTCTACCCTAGGCAAGGCTTCCCTTGCCTGCTGCAGGCAGTATTTGGTCCCTGACCTGAATGTGGCAAGTTTTGACTAGGTGCACTCTGGTCTGCTTGTGAAATGAGACCTCACACCACTTGCATCAGAACTGAGCCCTTGCAGAACTCCCTGGTAAGGAGATGTGGTATGGCCAGGGGGGTTTGCTAGTCTTCTGGGGGAGGGGCCCACTGCACTGGGATTGAGGCAAACTTGACTGAGAAAGGCAGTACCACGCACAGGGATGCGGTGCTTGGTGTAAGAAAGTTAGGCAGCCAGTGACCATGCTGAGCTGCTTCCCTCAGGTGGCACTGTGTTTATGCTGAGGGGCATGGGAGGGAAATGATGCCAGCCAGCTCCTTTGTCCCCAGAGAGGAGTTTCCATGAGCACTGCCTCTTAGGGAAACACTCCTAGAATAGTGAATAATTTCCTCCCTGTGTACCCCAGGCACTTTTCAGGTAGCTGTTTCCACTGTCTGTTCCCAGGTTTTTTGATTGCCTTCTCTCCGGGAGCAATGTAGTGCCCTCTGGGCTCTATCTCAGCAAAGACTGCTGACCTTTCAAACTCCAGGCTTTAGAGAAGTGGTGTAGGCAGAGGTTTGTTCTGGTCTTCTCAGGGAAGTGAAGGGGCCCACCACATTGGGACTGAGGCAAGTTTGACTGAGAAGGGCAGTCCATCAGAGCCCAGGGGATTGGGGCTTGGTGTATGGAAGTTACTTAGCCAGTGTCAGTCCTGTGCTGCTTCCAGCAGGTGGCTCTGTGTTTAAGCTGAGGGGCATGGGAGGGAAATGGCACCTGCCAGTTCCTTTGTTCCCCTACAGGCATCTCTGTGAATGCTGCCTCTAGGGACCTGCTCTGAGAAGAGCAAATAATCCTCCCAGTGTGGCCCAGGCATTTTTCAAATCGCTATTTCCACATGGTCCTCCCCTTGGGTTGTTTGCCTGCCTTCTCTCCAGAAGAAGCATAATGATATCTGGGTTCTATCCCAGCCAAGCCCAGTAGTCTTTAAAACCGCAAGCTGTAAGCCTCACTGGTCACAAGAACTCACACAGTTCAGCCCCTGTCATTTTCCAAGCCAATGGCTTTGGGGAAATGTTCTCCTTGTGTGTTCCCCTGTGTGCCCCTCTCTCTTTTGCCTTCTCTGTGACCGCAGCTTCCTCCCCTCTGCAGCACCCGTGAACCATTTCTCCC
Source organism: Ailuropoda melanoleuca (assembly GCF_002007445.2). NCBI lineage: Eukaryota > Metazoa > Chordata > Mammalia > Carnivora > Ursidae > Ailuropoda > Ailuropoda melanoleuca. Next base: position 37,242,541 of record NC_048235.1, read on the forward strand.
CTAAACCACATCTCTATACTTCCTACCTTCTTTGATGTGGTCTCTTCTCTCCCTTAATTGTGGAGTGTGTTCTGTCAGATTTTAGGTCAATTTCTGGGTTATTTAGGATGATTTGATCACCACCTAGTTGTGCTTGTGGGACAAGATATGCACCCAAAATTAGAGCACCCAAATATATAAAAAATTAATAACAAACATAAACTAATTGGTTATTCATTAAAACATACATGGAAACAAATAAGATGAAAGCACAGTAGTGCAAAAGGGGTCCTAAGAGGGAAGTATATAGCAATATGGGCTTACCTCAAAAAGCGAGAAACATCTCAAACAACCTAACCTTACACCTAAAGGAGTTAGAAAAAGAGCAACAAAGTCAAAGCCAGTAGAAGGAAGGAAAGAATAAACATTAAAGCAGAAATATACGATAAGGAAACCACAAGAACAACAACAAGAAAAACCAAAAGAACAGATCCATGAAACTGGGAGCTAATTCTTTGAAAAATTAATAACATTAATAAACCCCTAGCTAGATTTATCAAAAGAAAAGAGAAAGGACCCAAATAAATTAAATCACAGATGAGAGAGGAGAAATAACAACCAATACCTCAGAAATACAAACAATTATAGGAGAATATTATGAAAAAACTATATGCTGGCAAATTGGACAAGCTGGAAGAAATGGATAAATTCTAGAAACATAGAAACCACCAAAACTGAAACAGGAAGAAATAGAAAACTTGAATAGACTGATAACCAGCAAAGAAATTGAATCAGTAATCATAAAACTCCCAACAAACGAAAGTCCAGGGCCAACTGGCTTCACAGGTGAATTCTACCAAACATTTAAAGAAAAGTTAATACCTATTCTTAAACTATTCCAAAAAATAGAAAAGGAAGGAAAACTTCCAAAGTCATTTTATGAGGCCAGCATGACCATGAAACCAGATAAAGTCTCCGCTAAAAGAAAAAGAGAACTATCAGCCAATATCCCTAATAAACACAGATGCCAAAATCCTCAAAAAAATACTAGCAAATTGAATCCAACAATACATTAAAAAAAAAAAAAAACATTCACCACAATCAAGTGGGATTTATTCTTGGGTTGCAAGGGTGGTTCAATATTTGCAAATCAAACAGTGTGATGCACCACATTATAAAAGAAAGGATAACATATGATCATTTCAATAGATGCAGAAAAAGCATTTGACAAAGTACAACATCCAGTCATGATAAAAACCCTCAACAATGTAGGTTTAGATGGAACATATCTCAACATAATAAAGGCCATATATGAAAAATCCACAACTAATATCATCCTCAAAGGGGAAAAATTGAGAGCTTTTCCTCTATGTTCAGGAACAAAACAAGGATGTCGCTCTCACTGTTATTTAACATAGTACTAGAAGTCCTAGCCTCAGCAATCAGAAAACAAAAAGAAATAAAGGGCATTCAAATTAGCAAGGAAGAAGTAAAACTTTCACTATTTGCAGATGGCATGACACTGTATACAGAAAACCCAAAAGACTCTACCAAAAACCTGCTTGAATTGAAAAAATGAATTCAGTAAGTTGCAGGATAAAAAATCAACATAAAGAAATCTGTTGCATTTCAATACATCAGTAATGAAACAACAGAAATAGAAACTAAGGAATCAATCCCATTTACAATTGCACCCAAAACAATAATATACCTAGGAATAAACCTAACTAAAGAGGTGGAAGACCTATACTCTGATAACTATAAAACACTGTTGAAAGAAATTGAAGAGGACACAAAGAAATTGAAAGATATTCCATGTTCATAGATTAGAAAAACAAATATTGTTAAAATGTCTATACTACCCAATGCAACATACACGTTTAAAGCAATCCCTATCAAAATACCAACAGCATTTTCCATAGAGGTAGAACAAACAATCCTAAAATTTGTATGGAACCACAAAAGATCCAGAATAACCAAAGCAACCTTGAAAAAAAAAAAAAAAAAAAAAGCTAGAGACAACACAAAGCCAGACTTAAAGTTATATTACAAAGCTGTAGTGATCAAAACAGTATGATACTGGCAAAAAAACAGACACATAGATCAATAGGACAGAACATCCAAAAACAAATCCACAATTATATGGTCAATTAATTATTGACAAAGCAGGAGAGAATACGCAGTGGGAAAAGGTCTCTTCAACAAATGGTGTTGGGAAAACTGGGCAGCAACATGCAAAAGAATGAAACTAGACCATTTTTTTACACCAAACACAAAAATAAATTCAGAATGGATTGAAGACCTAAATGTGAGACCTGAAACCATAAAAATCCCAGAGAAGAACACAGGCAGTAGCCTCTTAGATATCAGCAACTTCCCTTACCTGAAGCAAGGGAAACAAAAGCAAAAATAAACTATTGGGACTTCATCAAAATAAAAAGCTTCTGCACAACAAAGGAAATAATCAACAAAACTATAAGGCAACCTACGGAATGGGAGAAGATACTTGCAAATGATGTATCTAATGAAGGATTAGTATCCAAGATCTATAAAGAACTTAGAAAACTCAACACCCAAAAAAGGAATAACCTAATTAAAAAATGGGCAGAAGACTTAAATAGATGTTTTTCCAAAGAAGACATCCACATGGCCAACAGACACATGAAAAGATGCTCAACATCACTCATCATCAGGGAAATACAAATCTAAACTATAATGAGATATCACCTCACCCCCATCAGAATGGCTAAAATCAACAACACAGGAAACAACAGGTTATTGGCAAGGATGAGGAGAAAGGGGAACCCTCTTGCACTAATGGTAGGAATGCAGACTGGTGCAGCCACTGTGGAAAACAGTACAGAGGTTTCTCAAAAAGTTAAAAATAGAACTACCAGCAGTTGCACTTCTAGGTATTTACCTAAAGAATACAAAAATACTAATTCAAAGGGATACGTGCACCCCAATGTTTATAGCAGCTAGACAGTATTATAGGAGTTAGAGATTATTATGCTAAGAGAAATAAGTCAGAGAAAGATAAATACCATATGATTTTACTCATATGTGGAATTTAAAAAACAAAACAAATGAACAAAGGGAAGAAAAAAAGAGAGGGAGGCAAATCAAGAAACAGACTCTTAACTACAGAGAACTGAGGGTTACTGGAGGCAGGTGAGTGTACGGATGGGTTAAATAGGTGATGGATTCAGGAGGGCACTTGTTGTGAAACTAATATTACACTGTATGTTAACTAACTGGAATTTAAATAAAAACTTAAAAAAGAAGAAATTATCATTAAAAATTAATATTATAAATGTAACTTCTCTAAGGAGAAACATAGAGGATGGAATGAGCTCACTTTTATTAAGGATCTGACAACACCCTCATTTCTGATTGGTTTATAGGAAGAGGGTGATAGACATGTGGGACACACAGCCCATTTCTTAATCACCTTTTCTCAGCTCTAAAACACATGAGACATTTGTGACCAAATTCTAACAATCATAGCTCGCCTTTCTTCCCAGACCATGTTGTGATGTGATATGAACATGGCCGTTTGAGTCAGACAACCTGTGTTTTTTCCCAGCTCTTTCACAGCTAGCTACAGCCTTTGGGCATGGTATTTAACATTTTAAACATCATCATTCATAAACATCATTCAAAACATTCAAAAACATTATTCATAAAATGAGGGTAATAGTATCTATCTCACAGAATTGATGGAATTAGTTTACCATAGTCCTGGCACATACGCAAATGCTCCATAAATGTTTATACATGTTATCAGTTGCACATATTTAACTCCTCTATACCCAGTTCTTTCTGGAATCATTAAGCTGCAATATCTGGTCTGGTGGCATAGAACTAGTACCATGTATAAATGAAACATCAGCCCTGAATCTCATGAGTTTAGCTTAGTATTTAGTACTGCACCATACCTTAAACATCTCCCAGTACTGTTGGCCTCTGAACATGCTCCTCGTCTACCCATTTTCCATGCTGAATTTATACTTGATGGCCGGATTCTTTTCACAGCTACAATAATAACAGTGACTTGACCAAGGTCAAGTAGTAACTAAGTGGCTGAGCCAGAAATTTGACGCACACCGTCTGAACGAGGACTGCTGTGTTGACCATTATCCTTCTTATTATGATTTTGACTCTATACTCAAATGCTATTCACATTATCCCATGAGCTGTATTTACTCACTTCACCTTGAATAAGTATTCCCCTATGTTCTACTTTGGCTCCTGGATGCCATTTTTACCAAACCCGAAGAGTTTTTTAATATCAAGCCCATCCACCTAGCCAGGAATAAGCTTGAAGCAACCACCAAAGTACCTGGCAAAGGTGCTCTCTAGCAAACTGAAAGCACGGATCACACAATTAATTGTTGGGCATTGGGTGAAAATTAAATCTGGCAGCTCTCGTCACTGACTTACACTCCATCAGTACCTTTGATGTTTTTGACTGAATGTTACTTGGGTTCCTTATGCAAAATACTTCGACCAATCAAGTCCCCCAGCTTTTCGGAGGCAGAGTGAGAATTTTTGATAACCTGTCTAATGGAGGAAATAAAATACGTCTTTTCTCACACGCAGTCATTCAGCCTCCTTCAAAGGGCTTTTATTGGCCTGCACTCTCTGTATACAATGGAAATCAATTACTGTGCTACTGGATTTCAGTTGTTTGCACAAGGGTTTTTCAGGAATAGTGGCATTCTTCCCACCTAATTCCAGAAGGGATCACTGATTTCTTTCATTAGTAAAAGAGCAGATAAGCTGCCCTGATATTGGTATTCCTAAAAGCAGGTCCTGAGCACCCTCTCATCGTTCATGTTCTCGGTAAGCAATTGCCTGCTCTAACGTTTCGGTTCTTTGTCGCATTACCCATCTGACCTCTCCTTGTTTTTCCATTTACATCTTCACTCCAAAGACTTGAAATCTGACACTGTTTTCCTGGCTCTGATCACAGCTGTGCTCTGTGATCACAATTCAAGTTCTTGCTCCTTAGCTATGTAATCTCAGATAATTCTGGATGAACATTCAGTCTGATGTGATTCAGTCTCTGAATCTGTTAGCTCAGCACAGCTTCCTTCCCCCTTTGAAGCCCAGCCCATCTGCCAGCTTCACTCAGGCTTCTGAGTGAGTGAGAAGTGAGACCCCAGCATAGTATCCATGCTCCTCTCACTCTTTATTCCTATTTCTTCTAAAACCCAAATCAAGTCCTCCTGTGCTCCCAGCACAGACATAGGGAGCTCTGTACAGCTCATGTGCACTTGACAATTTCCATGTTACACATTCAGTGGATGAGGGAGAAAAGGGAGTTGTGGCAGATTTGGGCTGCAGTGGCCAGTTTTCAAACCCAAAGACATCACTTCTCCCTGGGCAGAAAAAGAACACTTGGAAATAAAGGCATCTGTTAATTAAGTTTTGTATCCTGGGAAAGTTGGGCACAGCAGTGAATCCAGCCCTCTTCCAGGGCCAGAGGGGGGTCCCTTCCTGATGCTCTGGGTGGAAATTGATGAGAGAGACTGAAGTGATTTCACTGTCCCTGACTGAGCAGATCAAGGAGGCCCACCAGGGACCCAGAGCCTAGTGTAATTAAGATAGTTGTCTTTGCCTGGCAGAAGCCCGGAATTAATACACACTAGAGTCTGGAGCACAGATAAGGCAGATCGGAGACTGTAAGACCATTTTCAAAGTTGTCTTTAAGTGCTGCAAGCTCTTCTCTGCTATACCAGCTGAGCAAACTTTGACATCGGGGCTACTAAAGAAGACCCTTGGAAATGTATCCACTTAGCTAATTATTTAGAGAGTATTTCTTGTGTGATAGGCAGAGTTCTAGGTGATGGGGATACGTTAGTGGATAAAATAGACAAAATTTCCTGCCTTCGTGGGGTTTACAGCCCAGTAGTGGAAAAATAGCAGCAAATAAGATTAATAGGTGAACTATATACCTCTTAGAAAGTGACTAAAATATGGAAGAGGGTATAAAATTCCATAAGTGGGATTGTGTGAAAGGGGGTGTAAAATTTTAAGCAGGGTGTACTTTTGAATAAAGCCATGAAGGAAGAGAGAGAACTATTCATGAAGAGAGATCATTTCAGGAAAAGAGAACAACAAATACAAACGCCCTGAAGCAGGATTCTCTCCTCCCCTGGAAAGTCTGAGAAACAGCAAGGAAGATGATGGAACTGGAATAGAGAGCGCTAAGAGGAGTCTGAGGAGGTGAGGTACGTTTGTGTCTAGGGGGCGGGGTTTATGGGCATACTAAGAACTTTTACTTTTACTATGAGACAGAAGCCATCTATAAGTTTTGAGCAGAGATGTGACATGGTCTGATATGATTTAACAAAGGGTCTGGCTGTTCTGTTGAAAACAAATTTTAGGGAGAATTGGAAGCAAGGAGACCAGATAGATTAATGCGATGATGCAGGTGTGAGCTGATGGTGGCCTGGACTGAAGGAGTGGCAATAAGGATAGTAACAAGGGTAAGTTCAGGAGAAATGCTGAAGGTAAAGTCTATGGCTTTCATGATAAACTCACTACAGACTATGAAAGTCAAGAAGAAAAGCAAGGATTTGGGCCCGAGCAACAGCAACAGCATTGCCGTTGACAGATACGTGGAAGATGGCAAAAACAGGAAGTTTGAGGAGGCAGAAAGTGAAGAGCTCAGTTTTGAGTATGCTCCCTGAGGTGCCCTTTAGACATCTAAAAGGAGAGTCAAACAGGCAGTTTGACAGCAGAGTCCTTTTATTTTTGTATTTTTACTCATAGCCCTTTTCAAAGGAAAAGGAAAACATGAGGTAGGATCAGAAGTCTTGGGTTCTCTCAACTTTTTGTTATTCTAAATAGCTTAAATTGCCCATACTCTGTTAAAATGGCAGCTCTGTTACAATGGATTTTCCAAAACAATTATTACCCTATGTTGTATTTGCTTCTAAACTTTCAGTTTTCTATTCAGTCCAAACATTAGTGTAATAACTTTATCTTCCAATCGTGATCATCAGCAAGTTTCACTTACAAAGACTCCCCAGTTACCCTGCAGAGTGGGAAACTGAGGCCAAATAGGTTTCAGTATTCATGTCTTCATTCCGTGGCTCCAAATCCATGACAAGCTTGAAAGAGACATGGGACATTCTGGTGGAATGTCCTGAGTTTCCCTCCTTATGAAGAATTGAGTGAAAACTTGGATCTCATGACTAAAGGCACCTATCTGCCTCTTGCAAGTGTCTGTCCCAGTCAACACAGATCAGAGATATCTATGGCTTTGGATTCTTCTCTCCTGATTCAACCCTTCAAAGAGTCAGATACCAGCTTATTTACTGACCACATTGTGTCTGCCTCCATTCTGCCATCATATTCTGAGAAAGAGTTCCATAGCCTCCTGCATACTCCAAACTGGAAAGCACCTAGTTTTTAGCAATATTCAAGTTCCCACCAATATACAGCTTTTCATCGTTGTTAACAAATGGCAATTAATTCCCCTCCAGCTTTTATTTTTTCCCATTTATTGCCTATCTACATGACCTTCACACTGCATTAGCCAGTTATATTTTTAAATTGCATTTTATTTAATTTTAAAACTTGAACAAGATAAATAAATGTTTAGCCATTTCCCCCTGTTACACTCCAGCAGTGCCTCTCAACCTTTTATTCATTTAGGCATATTTTCCCTTAATTATCCCCTGCCCGTATAATTTTACTACACAGATGTTTATGCCATGTGGGTTTTTGGAGTAACATTTAAGATCCTTCCCCCCTGAAGAACAAAATTTTGCCCCTATGGGAACAATACTGGCCCTGTTAAAAATGCAGTGGGACTGTGTTTCGACTTCAGGACTGAGGAGGAAGGGAGGAGGGAAAGGAGAAGGGAAGGAAAGGAAGCTTGTGGCTTCTGCTGTTGACATGGTTACCGCTCCTCTCTTCTGGGATGAGATGAAATGCTCTCTTAAAAGTTACCATTGATGAGATGCATGAATTTTTGTGTGCCAAGTGTTTCATTTACATCAAACAGTCTAATGTCACCTGGGACAGGTACACCTGTTACTCTGAAGCAGACGGCCGGAGTTTGTGGTTTCTGTATTCAGAGATGATTTTCTGGTTTTGTCATCCAATAAGACTTCCTCACAGAAGTAATTCCCCCAGAAGGCTTAAAAACCAACGGGGGACTCTGCAAGAGTAGCAGTGTTCCAGATCAGTCTGTCTTTCTAGGAATGCATTATAACTCAAGTTGAGATAGATAAAAGGTCAGTAATTAGGGTGGCAAGTGAGAGCTGGGGGCAAATGGCCTTAGTAAGGGGCTCCTACTTACAAGCTTTATGGGTGAACCTGCATTTAAAAGATAAAAGGGCAGGAGCCATGGTTTGCTACATGTCAGTATACTGACCTTTATGACATCCATTGGGTTTTCTTTCTAAAATTTCTTTTATAAGTTCCATGTTTACTATTGGATAACAATTTCTAGCTAGAAAGTTTAAGACTGCGATTGTATTACAAAAGCTTTTACATATCCACTGTGAATAATGTGGTCTAAGGGAATACTTTACATACTTGCTATTTATAGTTTTGTATAAAAATAGCTCCATCTGAAGTAAAAAGTTAATTTTTTTATTAGTAGCATTTTAGGTGTTTTTAAATTAGCTAAATATAGTCAAGATGTGAAATAAAAGCACCTGCACATAATTTGTTCCTTCCTTACTAATCTGCAACCTTCAATATTACTTATATTATCCCAAGATGGGAGAAAATTATTTTTATCCTTTTCTATTTTTTTTTTTTTAATTTCCAGAGGACTCACTTCTAGCTTTGATACCACAGTTGCCTGGCATCAAAAGCCCTGACAGTAGTTTTTTAGTGACCCACATATTTACAACTCACAATAAAAAGACTTTATTCTTTTAAAAAATATATTTTTTTGGCTTTTCTAATTGACCTCTTTGCTCATACTGACCTCTGGTTTTTCCACTTAGAATACAAGAAAAGTACTTATTCATTTTGATTTCAGTTGTATATAAGTTAAAAGCCAAAAGGAGGATTTTTTTTTTCTTTCCCACATGGATGTGGGGGCCTAATGGCTTTCAGTGTCGATCTTCCATAATTAGAGGAATCGTTTACCCAGTGACCCCCTCCAATATTTAACTAACTCACAACTGTCTGACTTACTTGATATTTACTCTCATCTTTATCAGACACTAATGAATATTCTTGGTACTCAATGAACCGACTTCCATTAATTTTATCATTTTGACAATTTGGAGCACACATTTAAAAATACATGTGATCAAACCACAGAAAGTATGCAATTTTAATATTGATATACAGTTAGTCAAATAGGTATCATGCTATAATCACTATCAAAGGAATTTTATATTCACATGTTTTTTTTTTTTTCATATGCAACTCCAGTCGTCAAGGTAGAGAATATTCCTTCTATTTGAAAGACTTAAAAAAAAAAAAAAAAAAAGAAAAACACCTCAGAGATTTTGTCACTTGTATAGTCAATTGAGTCTGTGACAGACAGGAGAATAAAATCCTCTTAGCTTCTTCCACAGGAATGTATTTTCTATGGAAAGTAATCATACGTAATGAAGAAGTAACTTATATGAAAAAAATTGTGATGTGTGTGCACTTTAAAGCACCTGGTTCGGTTCAGTAAGCATATGATGAGTGTGTTTTCCTCCTAAAACAATGAGCAGAGGAGGCGCAGTGGAGAGAGACACCACCTCCGTCTCCCAGGCTCCCCGTATGACGTGTAGTTGCTTGAACAGTAAGAAATGGTCTGTTCATGTCCAGATTACGAAATCAAGGCTGTCTACACACCTTTACCTGTCTATGCGATGAGTGACTATGCACAAATAGAAGAGTAGAAGAATGATACTTTACCTTCACCTCATTCATTAGCCTAATGGGCCAGTACAGAGCACTGGTTCATGCCTGGCTGCTTTCTGTTTTCAGGCTCTGCCTACGGGATTAGGAACTTCCCAGGCAATGTAAAGGACATGAGACCACCTAAACCCCAGAAAGACTTGCATTATCCCTTCTATGGTACAGTTCTTCTTACGAAATGGATACATTATTGAAATGTTGCTTGAAAACATAAGTACATTTTAAGAGCTATTCTATCACCACGTTAAAGAAAACGCCACGATATAGTGAAGAGAACTCGTAATTTAAAACAATCTTGGCTCTAGTTGTAACTTTCCCTCCTTCTTGTTTTGAAATCTTCGGCACAATATTTGGAGAGACTCACTTTCCACTTAGATGTCATTTTGAGAGTCCTGGGAAATATTGAGAAAAACAGATAAGGCAGCATTTTGAGCTAATAAATAGCCTACTCACCTTATCTTACATTCAACCTCCAAATGTTCCGTAAAAATACTTGATACCTATATGAAAAGGAAATTGAACAGAATTGTAAACTAAAACTGGGAAGAATTCATATAGTGAGGTCCAGAGGAATTTCCACAACTGTGAAGAAACACTTTTGCTTTACACTACAGTTGCTCTACCTTCTGAACTAGGACAGGAGGGACATAATGTTACTCTTTTGACAATTTGTCCTGAAATCTCAGAAGAAGGTACTGCACTAATAAAAAACAAAAACAAACAAGAAAAAAAACACAGCAAAAGAAAACAAAACAAATAACAAAAAAATGAAAAACAAAAACCCAACAGGCAGTTGCTCTCCGGATGTCTAGGAACAATTTCCAAGCAAGCCACAGCCATTACTTCTTTCCCAGCATGTTCTCCATAATTATTAACAGACTGCTGAGACTCGATAAACCACAAGATTGAACAAAGCAAGCAGTTGAGTTGGCTTGATGGTAGTTCACTGAGTCAACTAAATCCTGAAATTCCTGTCCACGAAAATATTCATATACAAAAAAAGTGATTAAAAAAAAAAGTGAGCAGGGCATGATGGGATACTGTAGGACACCGTGGAAGTATAGACAGACATCAGAGAGAGCAAATATAAACAATCACGGACTGCCTGCCACTAGCTGGACCAAACTTAAACAATGTTAATGTCTAAAGTTATTAAGAATGCAGGAAATTGGTACTTACAAATTCTCAGAGGGATTATCAATTGACTTAACTTTAAGATTATGACAATATCTATGAAAATTAGTGATTTACTTATTTATGTCCTAGAAATTTTATCCCAGTTATCAGTACTATGGAGAAAAAAACCCCACTCAGGTATGTGCATTAGGAAGAGCTTTTAAATTAATAGCTTTTAAATAATAAGCAAATAAATAAATCAGGGATCTAGAGAATAAGGTTGAGAAATACCACCATATGAGAAAAGCATAAACAAAGAAACATAATAAAAATATATAAAATTTAAGATAACTGAATGGAGATTTCATTTGAGAATTACAGACTTTGCTATGGAGAAAGAACTCATAAGAACTCAAAAAAATACAATAGAAATATGATAAAAGAAGTTTGGTGAGCTAGAAATAGAATTCAAGTTCTTTTTTTAATTTTCTTGCTTTGCTTTTGGCTTATGTATTTTGTATTGCTTTTTTATTCTTTAATCAAAGACCTTAAACCATCAGAATCCTATCACTGTTATCACTGAGGAAAGATGAATTGAGGTAAAAAATAGATCCTCAAATTTCAGTGGCTTAAAATAACAAAAGGTCACTTCTTGCTCATGCTATAAATCTATAGTGGATGTAGGCTTCTGGAGCCTCCATATTTGCACTTTTATGATTGACAAGACAGGAAAAGGAAACACTGTAAATCGTACACTGATTCTCAGAACTTCTACCAGGATATGGTGCATAACCTGTTGGCTCACATCTCATCGACCAAAGTAAGTCATATGGCTACACTGAAATTCAAGAGATCAGGAAAGGCCCTTCGATAGAATGCTCTGAGAGAAAATATTTGATAAACAACATTGAAAACTACCCACGGCAATGATTTTTAAAATACTAAGATATTCTTTCTTATAGTAAAATTTTAAAATTTTACTATAAGGAAAACAAAATTCTCTAAGCATCTGGAAAGGAAATAATTGACTACTCAGAAACAAATACCAAGCTGACCACAAACTTTACTTCCACATTAGCAAGAGGAGATAAGAACAAGTCTGAGGTAAGAGATCTGTGATTAAAAGAATAGAGGTTTTTGTGTTTTTTTGCTTGTTTGTTTTGTGTTTTTTTCCTAAATCTTGCTAGGTGAGGGGGAACTAGCTGAAGGACTAGAACAATGGGCAATGGCTAAAAGGACAAGCATGGAGAGTTTGGAGAGAAACAGGGAAGGACTTGTGGGATGAAGCCATTGCTACGGAAGGGAAACTGAAGGAAGGGAAGAGATGATCAAAGGAGGGCATTCAGGCAAATTTTTTACTTGAAGCACAAGTATAATCTGTCTTCAGTCTCTCTATGAAATGTTGGTATTCATTACATATATATGGGGGCACCTGAGGGGCTCAGTCTGTTGAGCATCTGCCTTCAGCTCCTGATCTCAGGGTCCTGCAATGGAGCCACACTTCTCTCTCTTCCTCTGCCTGCCCCTCCCCTGCGTGTGTGTGCACGCACTCTCTCTCTCTGTCAAATAAATAAATAAAATCTTCAAAAAATTTTTCTAAAAACAATTACATATATATGTGTATGTTATTAATACATTTTTACATATAAATGTTTTTATTTTTTAAAATGTTTATTCATGTATTTTTTTTTTAATCACAGATGTATGTAAAATTTTGAACAGGAGGCACTGAGGAAGCCTGTGCGGTGAATCCCAGATGTGCTTAACCACTTGAGCCTATCCCAGTAGGGTCTGGTACCTCTCCTCTTGCCTGATTGAGTTTTCTAGCAAGAAGTTACATCTGTGCCTCTCCTGGAACCTCTGAGGAAACAATGAGATCTAGTCCCACAAAGCATCCTCACCTCTGAAAGGCTAAGGAAATGAAATAGTTTGTAAGACAGGCTGACTTAGGGATATGCTGCCATCATTTTTCTTTTTCTTCTGACTGACACTTGAAAACTAGGAAAGAAACTTCTGCCTACCCAAATAAAAAGTTAAGAAAAATTTCAGCAACCCACCTGTGGTCTTCTAAAATTACAGGCCTTGTGGGGTGTGTGGGTGGCACAGAGTGTTGAACATCCACTCTTGGTTTGGACTCAGGTCATGTTCTCATGGTCGTGAGATCAAACCCCAACTTGGGCTCTGAACTCAGTGCAGAGTTTACTTGAGATTCTCTCTCTCCCTCCCCCTTTGCCCCTCATGCTCATGCTCGCTCTCTCTCTCTCTGAAATACATAAATAAACCTTAAACGTATGTACAGGGCTTGGAAAACCCAAAAGACCCACCCCAAAACTGCTAGAATTCATACTGGAATTCAGTAAAGTGACAGGATATAAAATAAATGCAAAGAAATCAGTTGCATTTCTATACACCAACAACAAAACAGAAGAAAGAGAAATTAAGGAGTCAATCCCATTTACAACTGCACCCAAAACCATAAGATACCTAGGAATAAATCTAACCAAAGAGGCAAAGAATCTGTACTCAGGAAACTATAGAATACTCATGAAAGAAATTGAAGAAGACACAAAGAAATTAAAAAACATTCCATGCTCATGGACTGGAAGAACAAATGTTGTTAAAATGTCTGTCCTAACTGGAGCAATCTACACATTCAATGCAATCCCTATCAAAATAACAGCAACTTTTTTCACAGAAATGGACTAAATAATCCTAAAATTTGTATGGAACCAGAAAAGACCCCGAATAGCCACAGGAATGTTGACAAAGAAAACCAAAGCCGGTGGCATCACGATTCCAGACTTCAAGCTCTATTACAAAGCTGTAATCATCAAGACAGTATGATACTGGCACAAAAATAGACACATAAATCAATGGAACAGAATAGAGAACTCAGAAATGGACCCTCAACTCTATGGTCAACTAATCTTCGACAAAGCAGGAAGAATATCCAACGGAAAAAAGACAGTGTCTTCAACAAATGGTGTTGGAAAAATCGGACAACCACATGCAGAAGAATGAGACTGGATCATTTCCTCACACCACACACACAAAAAGACTCAAAATGGATGAAAGATCTAAATGTGAGACAGGCTGAGTCAGAAAGAACGATTACACAACATTTGCAGCAACATGGACGGGACTGGAGGAGGTGATGCTAAGCGAAGTAGGTCAAGAAGAGAAAGACAATTATCATATGGTTTCACTCATTTATGGAACATAAGAAGTAGGAAGATCGGTAGGAGAAGAAAGGAAGAAGGAAGGGGGTGGTTAAAAAGAAGGGGGAATGAACCATGAGAGACTATGGACTCTGGGAAACGAACTGAGGGCTTTAGAGGGGAGGGGGTGGGGGATCGGGATAGGTTGGTGATGGGTATTAAGAAGGGCACATATTGCATGGTGCGCTGGGTGTTATATGCAAGTAATGAATCATGGAACTTTACATCAAAAACTTGGGATGTACTGTATAGTGACTAACATAACATAACAAAACATTTTTATTAAAAAAATAAAATAAAACTAAATGTGAGACAGGAATCCATCGAAATCCTTGAGAAGAAAACCGGCAACCGCCTCTTCGACTTCGGCCGCAGCAACTTCTTCCCAGACACATCGCCAAAGGCAAGGGAATCAAGGGCAAAAATGAACTATTGGGACTTCAACAAGATAAAAACCTTTGCACAGGAAAGGAAGCAGTCAACAAAACCAAAAGACAACCACAGAATGGGAGATGATATCTGCAAATGATGTATCAGATAAAGGGCTAGTATCCAAAATCTATGAAGAACTTATCAAACTCAACACCCAAGGAGCAAATAATCCAATCAAGAAATGGGCAGAAGATATGAACAGACATTTCTTTAAAGAAGACATCCAAATGGCCAACAGGCACATGAAAAAGTACTCAACATCACTTGGCATCAGGGAAATACAAATCAAAACCACAATAAGATACCACCTCACACCAGTCAGAATGGCTAAAATTAACAAGTCAGGAAATGACAGATGTTGGCGAGGATGTGGAGAAAGGGGAACCCTCCTACACTGTTGGTAGGAATGCAAGCTGGTGCAGCCACTCTGGAAAACAGTATGCAGGTTCCTCAGAAAGTTGAAAATAGAGCTATCCTATGACCCAGCAATTGCACTACCGGGTATTTACCCCAAAGATAGAAATGTAGTAATCTGAAAGGGCACCTGCACCCCAATGTTTATAGCAGCAATGTCCACAAGAGCCAAACTATTGGAAAGAGCCCAGATGTCCATTGACAGATGAATGGATAAATAAGATGTGGAATATTATTCAGCCATCAAAAAAATGAGATCTTTCCATTTGCAACAGCATGGATGGAACTAGAGGGTATTATGCTAAGCAAAATAAGTCAATCAGAGAAAGACAATTGTCATATAATCTCACTGATATGTGGAATTTGAGAAACAAGGCAGAGGATCATAGGGGAAGAGAGGAAAAAAATGAAACAAGATGAAACCAAACAGGAAGACAAACCATAAGAGATTCTAAATCTCAGGAAACAAACTGAGGATTGCTGTGGGGGGGATGGGGTGGTTGGATGATGGACTTTGGGGAGGGTATGTGTTGTGGTGAGCACTGTGTACTGTGTAAGAAAAAAATAAATAAAATAAATTTAAAAAATATACAGGGCTTGTGACATGAAGCCTAAACATACTACCTTATCCAAAAATCCTTCCTAAATTTCCCAACAAATTTATGGCCCTTTTCTTTACACTTATTGTAATTATCATAATTTTTACAATCTTACTGATTTTCAGTTGAAGTAAAATAAATTGCACAGATGTAAAAGATACAGTTTTATGTGTTCTAAAATATTTCCAGAATGTGAAACCATCACTACAATGAGGATAATGACATTGCTACCATCCTTAAAAGTTTCCTTATGACATTTCAATTTATCCCTGCATTCACCTTCAATCCAGACAACCACAGATACCCCTTCTGCAACTATATACACTCTTTCTCACCTGTCTTATTTCATTCAGTGTAAAAACTTTTTTTTTTTTTTTTTTTTTTTTACAGATTTCATTCATGTATTTATTTAGAGAGAAAGAGAGTGTGTGCAAGCAGGGCAGGGGCAGAAGGAGAGGGAGAGAGAGAATCTCAAGCACGTCCTCCTCTGAGTGCAAAAGCCAACATGGGGCTTGATCCTAGGACCCTGAGATCATGACGGAGATGAAATCAAGAGTCCAATCCTCAACTGACTGAGCCACCCAGGTCCCCACTCATTATAAAAATTTTGATAATTGCCTACATATTATATATATAGTTGTTTTTATTTTCCTTTTTATTGCTGAGTACTATTCCATTGCAGTATGAATATACCACAATGTGTTTACCCATTGACTTGATGGATATTTTTGTTTTTATTTTTTTTTTCTATGTGATGGCTACTATAAATAAAGCTGCTAAGAACATTCATGCATAAGTATGCACCTATGCATTCCTTTCTCCTGGGTGATAACCAGAAGTGGAATGATTAAGTTGATTAATAAGTATTTAACATTTTAAGAAACTACCGGACTATTTTTCAAAATGATTATAGCCATCTTACATTTCCGAAAGAATTGTAAGAGATTTCTAGTTGCTCCTGATTCTCACCAACACTTGGTATGGTCAGTCATTTTAATTTTAGTCATTCTAATATTTGTATAGAGTTGTCTCACTTTGATTATAATTTGTATTTATCTGATGACTAATGATATTGAGCATCATTTTAGGTGCTTATTGAACTTCTTTTGTGAGATCTCTGATCATTTCTTTTTCTCATTTTCTTATTATGGTGTTTTCTTATTATTGAGTTGCAAAGTTTTTTTATATCTTCTGATTGAAAGTTCCTTGACTGATATGTTATAAACTTTTCCCCCTAATGGTGGCTTGTCTTTGTTTTCTCAGTGGTGTCCTTCAAATAGCAAACTATTGTTTGATTTTTTGGGNTTTTTTGGGTTTTTTTTTTTTTTTTTTTTTGAAGTCCATATTATTACTTTTCTTTTATGGTTCATGCTTTTTGTGTTTATCTAAGAATCTGTTACCTTGCCTAAGTTTGCAAAAATTGTCTCTTTTTTACCCCCAGAAATTGTATGATATATTTTGGAGTAAATTTTTATGTATGTGATTAGGTGAATTAATCAATGTTAATTTTCCCCATATGAATTACCTTTGTATTTTTGTTAAAAATCAATGGCCCATACACACCTAGTATATTTCTCAATTCACTACTCAGTTCCATTGATCTATGTGCTTGTTTCCAATATCAAACTTTCTTGATTTCTGTCTTGAAAACAGGTAAATCCTCCAGTTTTTTTTTTAAATCATTGGTTATTCTAATTTCTTAACATTTTCATGTCAATAATCTTATCAGATTCTATTAAAAAGAAATCCTAGATGCTCCTGGGTGACTCAGTCAGTTAATGGTCTGCCTTCAGTTCAGGTCATGATCCCAGGGTTCTGGGATTGAGCCCTGTGTTGGACTCCCTGCTCAATGGGAAGACTGCTTCTCCCTCTTACTCTGCCTTTCATGCTCTTTCTCTCTCTCTCTCTCTCTCTCTAAAATGAATAAATAAAATCTTAAAAAAAAAAAGAAATACAGCTGAAATTTTAATTGGATTATTTTGAGTCTATAGATCAATTTTGGGTGAGTTACTATCTTAACAATATTAGGTGTTCCAAACCATATGCACAGTATATCTTTGCATTTATTTTTTGATTATTCTGATTTTTCAATGTAGTGATCTTGGACACATTTTATTATGTTGAATACTAAGTATTTTATTTTGGGGGGAGCTACTATTAATACATTTATTTTAAATTTCATTTTCAATTAATTACTGCTAATCTATAAGTATGTATTTGGTATTGCAATATAACTCTTGTATTTTTTGACACCTTGTTAAATTCATGTATTAATTCTAGTACTTGTTTTGTAGGTTCCTTGACATTTTTTAGAGAAGAATTTATGTAATCTAGACACAATAAGTATTTACTTCTTTTTTGTCAAAACTTACTCTGTTTACATCATCTTACTGCCTTATTGAGTTGGCTAGGACCTACAGTACAATTTTGACTAGAAGTGATAAAAGTAGGCAATCATGCTTTGTTTTTAATGTTTGCAGGCAACCAAGTTAACCGTTTATTGTTAATTATGATATTATGACTTGTTATGAGTGACTTTATCAATTTGAAGAATTTTCCTACTATTTCTACTTTGTGGAGCATTTTAAATATCATTGTGTGTTGAATAGTTTTCAATGCTTTTCAAAATCTATTGAAATAACCTTATTGTTTTTCTCCTACATTCTATTAATAGGTGATTTATGTTGATTATTGTTTTTTTTTCAATGTTTTTTTATTATATTATGTTAGTCGCCATACAGTACATCCCTGGTTCCTGATGTAAAGTTCGATGATTCATTAGTTGTTGTTGTTTTTTAATGTAAAATAAATTTGCATTACTGGGATAGATCGTACTTAGCCATGTTATATGATCCTTTTTACATATTGTTGAATTTGGTTTATTATTTTTAAAGAATACTCCCATCTATACTCATGAGGAATATCAGTGTGTAATTTTCTTTTTGAGTTACTTTCTAGAGTTTTGAAATTTAGAGTGATGTTGGTCTAATAACATGATTTTGAGTACTGTTTCTTCTTCTAATTTTTGAAAATGTTTCTATAGGGTTGGAGTTATCTCTTCCTTGAATGTTTGATGGAATTCTTTAGCAGGGCCATTCAAACCTGGAGTTTTCTTTTGGGTAAGAGGTTTGATATAAATTCTAATTTTTAAATAGAAATATATGTTTAGATTTATTCATATTTTCCCTTTTTTCTTCTGCCAATTTTGACAACTTGGATTTTTCCCAGAACTAGTCCATTTCATCTGAGTTATGTTCATTGGTATAAAGTTGTTCATAGTGTTCTCTTACTATTTTAATATCTGTAAGATCTGTAGTGATAATTTATTTTTCATTTTTGTCAATAATGATTTATGTTCTTTAATTTTAGAAAATTTAAGTTATTTTATTGGTCTAATCAAAGAACTAGCTTTAGACATTGCTTATTTTCTCTATTAAAAATCTTGTTAATTTTACTTATTTTTTCTTGTTTTTATCATTTCTTGCATTCTGTATCTTTGATTTTACTTTGTCCCTTATTTATTTTCTTGCTTCTTAAGTTGGAAACTTAGGTCATCGATTAGATTTGTCTTCTTTCCTAAAATACACATTTAAAGTTATGAATTTCTTAGGTGAAGGGGATTAAGAGTACACATATTGTGATGAGCACCGAGTAATGTACAGAATTGAATTATTATATTGTACACCTGCAACTAATATAACAATATGTTAACTACATTGGAATTAAAATCAAAATTAAGAATGATAAAATATGGGGCACCTGGGTGGCACAGCGGTTAAGCGTCTGCCTTTGGCTCAGGGCGTGATCCCGGCATTATGGGATCGAGCCCCACGTCAGGCTCCTCCACTATGAGCCTGCTTCTTTCTCTCCCACTCCCACTGCTTGTGTTCCCTCTCTCGCTGGCTGTCTCTATCTCTGTCCAATAAATAAATAAAAAAATCTTTTAAAAAAATGATAAAATAAAAATTAAAATTATGAGTTAAGGATTAAGAAAAGTGTTAAAATTTGATAAAATTCAAGAGTGAAACATGGCCCACTTAAACAAAGCTATAAATTTCTTAGTCTTGATTTAGCTGCATCCCATAAATTTTTATTTTTCCCTTGTTATTAATTTCAAAATGTTTTCTAGTTTTTCTGTCATTTCATCTCCAGAATTGTGATGTTTAATTATAAATATTTGGAGCTTTCTTAGATGTCTTACTGTTATTGATTTCTAATTTTAACCATACATTGGTCAGAGAACACTTTTATTTTTAAATTTGCAAGCCTTATTTTGTGATCTACTTCATGATCTATCTTGGAAAATATATCACGTGTACTTGAAAGTAAAGTATTTTCTACAGTCATTGGAGGAAGTGTTCTAGAAATTCAATGAAATGAAGTTGGTTAGTAGTATTGTTTGTGTCTTCTATTGATGTACTGATATTTTTCTAATTTTTTAATCAGTTACTTGAGGAAGCATTTTTTTAAAATCTAATGAGTCTATGATTATGGATTCTCTATTTCTCTTAAATCTTGTCAATTGTGGTTCATCTACATATATATTTTTTTTTCTGATGACTTCTCCCCTTTTATCAGGTAAAATCAGGACTTGTACACTAGATTATTTTATGAATTTGTAAAAGGCCAAAGATCATTTTTATCTTGTACTTCTACTACCCATAGAATACGTCCTTTGTCTTTATCGACCCAGATGGCTCAACAACACATCCATTTTCCAGGACAGAAGAGGATGAAGAGAAGAGCATGCCTCTTTCCTTTTAGGTTACATAGAGTTGTACACATTGCTTATATTTATGTTCTATTTTTCAGAGCAACACATACAAACTGCAAGAAAAAAATAGCTTTTATTTTGAGCAATTGTGCAATTCAATAAAAACCAAGTCCCCCATTATTTTGGGAGAAGATAATAATATATTGTGGAAGGTAGTTTGCTTTCTCCCTTATAAAAAGTAAGTAATCTGCTCAAATTTAGGAAGGTGGTATGTGAATGCATATTCTAAACCTTATATGTCAATTCTTTATGATTCCTTTTGTTTTTTGATACAGAAATTGTGGACAATGTTTTCCCTTATATTATCCTAAAATTTAGTAAATGAGATCTCTATACAGTCAGGAACCATTTTTGGATGTTTGTCTTGTATTGTTTTTGCTTCCCTGAAAATCCCTAGTATGTTGCATGACATTAGGTATATACAAAATTCTCAACACATATTTGGTAAATAACAAAAATGAATAAACTGAAGAACAAGATAATTTTCTGTATCTGGATAAGTTTGGTTTTTTTTTTTTCTTTCTAATGGCCCAATTTTAATACAACCAACAAAGGAATACTAAATTATTTTAGTTCATTCATTCATTAATTTCACAAACATTTGTTCATAATGGATTTCCTGGTATGTAACTTTATGCAAGACAGACATGGTCCCTGCACTTATGTAATTATGATCTAGTGAAAAACATTTACAGAAGAGAGATAATTAGAAGCGAGGTGGGTGCAATGAAGGGAAAGGATTGGTGTTATTTAAGGTGAAATTATTTCAATATTAACCTTTATAAAAGTGAAATTCATCATCCGGTGTTGAGTTTTCTGTGATCTTTAAATGAAACAAATAATATTCACAAAAGAAATCTTAGTATTGGTTAACTGACTCACAAGAGCTTCAGGAAAAATCAGTACTTCCTAGAATTTACTGCTTATTTCTAGTATTTAATGTCCCACTTCTCTTTTGCTCCTCCCCCTTGAAAAAAAGCCCGCTGAAGAATGTTCATACATTCCCTAAATCCCCAGTGGCTTAGGAAACCTCAAGCATTACTTTATGGCATCTCTTATACTGATATGCCCCAATCAAGAATACCTGATCTCCCAAGATGAGTATTTCCAAGATGGTCTTCAACACCATCCTTTCCCAATAAGACCTTGTTACTGGCTTCCAAAATCTGTTTTTCAAAGAATAATTTCTGATGAATGTTGGAGAAGAAAAAAATTCCTATTAAGGTAGCATCAGAAGTCTGAAACCATTTCCTAGATAAGGCCTATTAACTGAAATCATGATTAATGGGTAACCTCATCTTACACTGGCAATTTGAGTTTCTTACATAAGATTTGGATCTAGAAAATCTAAATGTTCAAAAACCACAACTTCTATGCTGATTTTCTTTCTGAAAATGCCTATACTGAAAAGCCACAGAACCACTGACACAGGAAACAATCTGAAATCTTTGCTTCCATACAAAAGACTCTTGCCCCCAGTACATGAACCATGCATGTAACACATTCAGGCTGACTATGAGTCAGAATTAGATGACNTTTGCTTCCATACAAAAGACTCTTGCCCCCAGTACATGAACCATGCATGTAACACATTCAGGCTGACTATGATGTCAACCCAGAGTCAGAATTAGATGATTTCCTTCAAGATTACCTTCGACATGATTATTCTCCCCGGTAAACAGTTTCAGGGTCCTGGAATGCATATTCTTCAAAGGTGTCATGATACATTCCAAAGAATGTATCAAATAATACATAATGCCTTTAATGAGGTCAACTAAAATTTTTGGAATGTCCAAAAAGTACTATAACACATGAGCACCAATTCATAATGTAACTTGGATCTGAAAAACCAAAAAGTCCAAGATCTCAGTATTCTGAGAAATATTTCATAGAAATTGATCACAAATCTTCTTCCTACCTCAGGGACATGATGCCATCCTGGACCTCATCGGTTTTATCATACAAAATGAGGCACCTTATTCTCAGCCATCGTTTTTATGCAAGAAATATTCAGGCTTCACATGAGATGAGATTAGATTATTTTAGACTGGACACCAATGTTCTCTTATTTGTTGTAGACCCTTTCTGAAGTTCTCTAAACCAGAAGCCACATCTACGTTGTCAACTATCTAAAATATGAGAATAAAAGCATATATTTTATAGGACTTCCGACAATTCCTAAAATGCTATACTTTATAACAGGAAGATGTGAATTACCTAGTAGTCCCCTGTAATGTTCTGCTACAACAACCTAGTCCATGCTAAATGTCAAATCTCATTTTTTTCCCAGTAAATATAGATTTTATCCCTAGTGTTTCCCACCATCCATAGATGTCCTCCAAGTACTTAAGTCATTGAACAGTCCATTGAAGGAGAAGGAGAGAGAACTTTAAAAGATGCACACTATTTCCCATTGTTAAAAGGTTTGTGACATAAGATAGTAATTCTTTTACATCTCCTGACTGCACATGCCTGGGTACAGGCAACCTTGTAAAACTGCATGCTTGAGAATCAACAGGGAGGCTCTAGGGCTGAAGGTGAAGGGTACATGACAGGTGTGCGGCAAAGGGCTTTTGGACTGTGCCCACATGTGTGGTTTGGAGTCCACATAAAGTTGATCATCACAATAGTTTCTGGAGCTATAAAAGATGGTCAAAGGGTCCAGAGGTAAATGAGGCCAAGAAGATTTAAAATAGAGGGCAAGTAATGTTTGTTACAAAGGGCTTTTGGACTATGCCCACATATGCAGTTTGGAGTCCACATAAAAAGATTTAAAATAATGGGCAAGTACTGCTTATTACAACAAGTGAGTTTCATCATGCGAGACGCCTATGCCTTACCCTGTTTCACTTACAAATAATTCTGGAGAATGAAACCAATCTGGACACTTGTCAATCAGTATTAATGGTTCAAAGAATTGAACCACTCTGCACCTATATTACTCTCCCAGTAGGGTGACTTGGCAGTCTGTTAGTACATTATCTGAAGGTGTGTGTGTGCACGCAAGGAGGATATACAAAGAAGAAACTGTATCATCAAAGGTCACAACTATTTAAAGCACTACTGGCTGGGAGCCAAACGAAAGCTGTGGGTCAGAGAAAAACACAGCTGAAATCACACCATGACTATTCAGCTGAAGGAAGCTGATTTGAAGCATGGCAAACCATTTCCAATGCCTACCTTCCCCAACCGCCATCCTCTGTTCTCCATCCTTGCTCTCTCCCCTCAGCTCTGGGGTTACCCTCTTGAAGACTCTTCTCTGACGCTTATCTTCCTAGCAATTACCCATCTATTCTACCGAATTCTTAAAATGTTCTCCTGTATTGATTTATGATTCCCATGCCTAATTCTATCATGTTTCCTCCCCACTCTCCTATATCCAGTTTGCTCTGAATTGTCAATATTAACCAGCTAAAGATAGAGTGCAGAAAGCCATAGTAAAATGAGCCAGGATAGTATTTTCATGACTGGATGCATTTGTTGTTTTATCTGCCACTACAAATAAAGGTACAAATGCTCGAGCAGTCATATGTGGCTATTTGTGATCAAACGTGAGCGGCATAATGGCTCATGTGTGTGCTGTGGTATCTTTCCAAGATCTCTCTCTTAGGACTCAGGGATAGTTAGCATCACTTCTGCATATTTCCTTTGAATGGAATATTTAAATAGAGTAAATATGGCCATTCTTTTCTTCCACTTAGTGCTGGCAGAACAAATAAGACCCTCCAAATTTATATGCCCAATTACTTTTAGGTTAACAAGCTCTGAAGTGCTGTGGAAATGCTCCCCTAGAGTTTCATTGTGGGTTAATGGAGAATCATCCAGACTTTCTTCAGGACTATTAGAACAATAAACACCAGGCAGTTCCATCAATTAGACACTTCACCAGGACCATCACTCAAGTGGACAAGTAATTCAGACCATTCCCCAAGGAAATTTGGCCTCAATGATCTCTGCTCTTTGCCAAAACCTGGGCGAGAGACAGTTACGAATTACACTTCCACTGATACAAGGCAAAGTCTGTGGGGGAGGCTCTCACAATGCTTATCTTAGGGAAGTTGTGTAAGGCCCGGGAACAGGGGCCTAATGCAGTCAGTAGGGATCCCTAACTCTTTCTTTTCATAGACAAAGAGAGTCATAATCAACATATAATTTTCTTCCCTGGACGTGAAAAGAATACAGTAAAACCTCACTATTTCAGACTATGTGTGGGTAGATGTGTGTGTGTGTGTGTGTGTGTGTGTGTATGTGTGTGTGTATAGGGGTGTGTAGATTCCATTTGGAACATGTAAATAAATCCCAAAAAGAAAAAAAACCCTGAATTTTAGAATGCTTTCAAGGCACTTTTGTAGCTTCCAATATAGACAATGAATGGTAAAAAGAGGCAAATTGTTTTCTACGAGGTCTTTAGACATCTTGTTTTTTTCATACATACTTAAGGATGATTTATAGTAGTATGCCCATTAATTGTTTATAAATGGTACTTCTCAAGCACTAAAGGGATTTTGAAAACAATTATTTCTTTTAGGTATTTTGAATATCTTTCCAGCATACTTGTTTATACAATGAATAATTTAGAAAAACCTATCTCTCCTGCTAGCATGAAGATAAAATTCAGTCCAATTCTCAGAAAAATTATCACAAATTTTTATTTGATGCTATCTGGTATACTCTGCTACGGGATGACTCATACTCTGCAAGCTTAGTTACCATTATAAACAGCTTCTTCCACAGCAATGGATTTTTATTTCTGAAAGACAGTAAGAAATGGGAAAAACCATCCAAAGTCTGATGGAGTGGTTTGACATTTCCAATCCTAAAACTTAGGGTTGTTTTTTTTTCTAGTGGTTATTGTAAGGTCACATTTTACATTAAAGACCAGAACTGGTGTGTGTGTTTGTGTGTGGACAGGCCAACTATTTTTCTGGTTCCTCTCATAATTAATAAGGCCATTAGCAATCGCATATTTTGTTAACTTCATAAACAAGGGCAGTATTAGCACAGCAGATACAAATTTTGAATTTTTGCTAACATTTCTACTGACCTAACTTGAAGTCTTGATGTGTATGTAAATACACACACATTGTCTTTTGCAATATTTCATTACCGAAAGAGATCAAATTTGACAATGCACCTTCTCCCTTGAGGTTGGAAAGTAAGATAATATTCTCATTTTACTAAAGAAAAAAAAGGATATTTAGATTGGTTTTGGATTGCTGGCAAAGGTATGAACTCTTTAAGAATCCCAAAAGTAAAAGGACAATGTTCCTAGCCCTTCTAGAGAGAAGTGAGACAATTATTTATTTCTGCACTCAACAGTTATTTATTGAGTACTTACATGTGCCTGCCTGTTCCCTCAGTACTGAGGATATATCACTGAACAAAATAATGTCCTGGCCATTAAGAAGCTTGTATTCAAGTACCTATTTATTCCTTCACCACCTTTTAACTTCCTAATGACAATTTCATATTAGATTTACATGTCTCTTTACAGTTTGCAAAACATTTTCACATGCATCACTCCCTTCTGATTATCATAAGAACAGTATGAATTAGACAACACCTTACCAACTCCAATATATAGGTAAGCAAACTAAGGTTCAGTGAGATTAACTGATTTGTTTGTTACCCAGTTAGTTAAGGGATCCAGGATTCTACCCAGGACTTCTGATCCCACATTTGGGATCTTCCAAATACAACAAATAGGATTGCTATTTCTTCACAACAGCGAAGAGAAGCACACTCAATGGTTATGTATTTTTAATTTCACCTCAAGCCTGTAGTGAATTCTGCACTTGAAAAAGTCAGTTTTTGATTCTGCATCTAACAATGCATCTGCTTTCCTCAAACTATAACCCCTCAATCTTCTATCCCACAGTTTAATAAATGGGACAGCCATCCAAGTCCTTTTTCGATCTAGGCCCAACTGTTCCAATGTAATTCTCTCCTCTTGGAATAAGTACTTGTCCACACAGAAATGCCTTCAATTCCAAATTATTCAAAAGAAACCTCTCTAACACTAGGATGTCAGCAGGAATCCTTCCTAGCAAAACTCTAGGGTCCCCAATTGGTGACATTACGATTCCATGTAAAAGGGACTTAAAAAAGGTCTGAAGAAATTATTTTAAGAAGACAACCGTGGGTGATTGTATTTTCAAGCTAGCATTTCCACAGTAACACTGACATTATGAATACAGGATGAAAGTTTCACTTTATTGCTTAAGCCTGTTATCTGAAGCTATCCCAGATTTAATATATCAAGAATCCACTTCATCTTTCTGGCTTTGTTATTTCCACACACTAAATCTTAGCATTTATTTAGGTGGCAGGTAACATTATTCTTGCTAAGAACTAGATCCCATTCTCAAGGGCTGTAGCAACCAAGACGGCTTAAATATTGCATTCTGATTTTCCTGAGCTTCCGATTCATGGATGAAAAACTAGGAATTTGGTAGTAACTTACATGTAAAGCCATCAGTCCAACTTTCTCAAAACGGAGATATGTTGATAAGTTGAAAACAAAATATATATACATATATGTTTTAAAAAATGCAGAGGAAACTTACCCTTGCCCCATTTGGAGCATTTTCTGCTTTCTTTCCTTCTCCCTTTAAAACTCAGTAGCAGGTTTCCTAGGCTCCCTGAAATGGGACCCAAGAGTGACACAGTCCCCACTTGATTACAGCATGTTCTTTTTAGGTTAAATGGCTGACAGCGCCACTAAGCATTGTGCCTTGTGTTAGGGGCACAGCTGGATCTGCAGCTAAAATGCCGGGTCCCTGGGCAGCAGGGTAATTTCATCCTAAACCCAGGCAGCTAAACAATAACTAATAATGTGGCCATGGTTTGATCTGCCTTGAATAAAAGACCGGGGCTGTTTACTCTACAATGGAACACGCAGCAAGACTCTAACACTCTTTTCTTAACCAAATCCTCCCTCCAGCTTTCACAACTGTGGAACAAAAACAAGGGCAAACCTTTTTTTTCTTTTTTTTCCCCCCAAGAGAGGGGTCTGGAAATAACTCTAACACTCTTTTCTTAACCAAATCCTCCCTCCAGCTTTCACAACTGTGGAACAAAAACAAGGGCAAACCTTTTTTTTCTTTTTTTTCCCCCCAAGAGAGGGGTCTGGAAATAATTTTGAAATTTATTTTAAAATGGGATGCGATTAGCCAAAGAAGAAACTGGATGGTGAGTGTCACAAATTCTCTATAATATGTGTTTACGTATTTTATATTTTAATTTCTTGTGACAAAAATGAATTTCTATCACCCCATGACATTTTCTCTAGGGATAATGAGTGGGCAAGCCCACCTGGCAATAGCTGTATTCCCAATGGGCGCTCAATACAGGAGACAAAAGGTCTAAATTAGAAGGGTTGAGAGCAACTCTTCACAATAGCAAATCATTTATGCAGCTCTGAGAATCAGATGACAAAATAGGACCTTGGAGTAAATACCATCGTCACACTTTTCATGAGTTGCCTTCTTCCAGTATCCAATTAGAAAGGACCATTTGGACATGACTACTTTTTTTTCTATTGAGTCTCAAGTTTTAGCAAAGATCTAAAATGTGGAATTTTGTTACTGTCATCATGGGCACAACTCTGAGAAAGTATGTATAAATCTGAAAGTCACAGAACTGGGTAGCAGATGCAGTGATATTTCTTTCGTATATAAAGCAGTCCTGCAGTGATTAAGGGCAAGGACTAAGGCGCAGACTCTGCTCTGCCACTTACAGCTCTGTCACCCTAAGCATGGTACATTGATCTCACTGTGCTCCAGCTTCTCCATTCATAAAGTGAGGATAATAAGAGTAACTAAGTTATGAGGGTGCTGTGAATATTAAATGCATCAATCTATACAAAGGATTTACAGCAGTACCTGGAAACTGACATCACACCAGTGATTTGTTCTTGTGGCACTATCTGTGGTTGTAGTTAGAGTTATTATGATTATTTTATGATAATTCAGTTGTCTAACTTCAAGTCTTGTGTTTTATGTTTTAAACGTCTAAATTTTGTGCCTTCCTTCTGGCATTTTTGTTTCCTTGTCTCTCTCCTCTTTGATGGTTTTAAGACTTTGAGTGGAGAGGGAAGGTAGTAAGGCTTAAGAAACTATTGGAGCGATGTTGTTGGGAAAGTACCAATAACTATAGTCTTAAAAAATTCTCTGCTGCTTATTCCCAAGATTTCTACTTAAGATGAACCTTGTTGTATCTGGTGGTTGGTCCACTAATGGATAGGGGTCCTTGAACGGCACCTGGAAAGCCCCTGATGCTGATGATCCTTTGAGATGGAGGCAAGGAGACGGGATTTGTATAATCCTCAAGGAGGAATGAGCATACCACGTGATGCTGGAGTATCAGTTCCCTGATCCCCATAATAAAATTCTCCTCACCTCTCTCAATCTTTCTTCCCATCTCTAACCTGTCTCTCTTCCCCTCCTAGCAATCATTTGCTCTCCCCACTGAGTTTATAGGCAATTTTGAAAGCTACCCCGTGACATTTGGGTGCTACAGGAAGCTCAGGGCTGTGAGTGGGCATTCTCTGCTTCTGGTGTCTCTCTTAGCTATTTATTAGATTCCTAGAACTTTTCAATATAGCCCAGATTTCTCTTCTCTCCTATCTCCCAACTTCAAAGGAAGGGTTCTATCACCATTCCCTCATCATCTCCCAGCTTAGTGCTTGACAGAGAGGTTTGGGGAAGACCACAGTGACATACCTTTTGCTAAGTGTTTCAAACCTTTCCAATTTAGCTTTCTCTTCTTCATGGAGAGGTCTTTGAGGGTTTAGTAGGTTAGAGGAAGGGATGAAGAAAGAAATAATTTACAGTATCTTTCAAATAATTTCTTTCTCTCACATAACCTTCCTCTTTAGCTCTTAAACTTAGAAACGCAGAGTTTAGCATCTTTATTTTCAGCATTGATCTGACAATTTTTTCTAGGTTGACATCAAGCCATGTTGTGCAACCAGCATATGGGTAGCTGGTGGGGGAAAAAAATAACACACTAGTTAGGAAATCAAATTTGACTCTGCCACAGAAGAATTAATACAATTAACACTGTAGAGTAGGAAAGATGCGTTGGCATACTTTCTTAACCGTCACACAAACATTTCTAAGAAATGTCCTAGGTCCCCAGAAATGCGTCTTACACATCACAGATTTTTATAAGTTATTCCCAACTTTAAAATCTTAGTATAGACAGTCATAATACAAATAGATGTGATTTTAAAATAGTCATACCAACAAAAAAAGGTAATTGTGGCCAAGTTTTATTTTTTGTAGTAATCTCTACACCTACCATGGGGGTAAACTCATGACCCCAAGATCAAGAGTTGCATGGCCTTCCAACTGAGCCAGCCAGGTGCCCCAATTGTGGTGAACTTTTGAGCATTCTCCCTGCAGTCCTACAGGTGGGCACTAATTCTATTTTAATGAAGAAGGAGGAAGCTTAATGGTATTAGATAATTTGCCCAAGTTTACACAGCTAATGAGTAGAAGAGCCAGAATTTGAGCAACAGTCTGCTTGACTCCAAAGCTCTTTCCAATAACACACACTGTCTCTCGTTAGAAAAGCCCAGACTCTTCAGCCTTAGACAGCTGATGTAAGAAATGATTTACTCTGACTCTGCTCTACTTAGGTCAAAACCATTTCCTGTGGAATTTTCCGCATTAGGAATAAATAATGAATTTACTTGCTTCCTTTTTTCAGAAGTCCTGTTGATAAAGGGCTGTCCGAAGTTACCAGTTATTGGGAGTGGAAACCGGCGAAGTCTCTAGAGAGTCAACAATTATTTTGACTCTCTTTCTGTAAACCGTTCTCACATTTTGAGACTCTTGAGAAGGTCTGCGAGAGAAGTGAGTTTTAAATTAATTTTCTCCTGGCAGGTTGTATCTGTGATAAATTGAAGAACTCCACAAGATCATCCACATAGCTAGGTGTTTAATAGCTCAGTCACTTCATTGCCCGTTGGGGTCATTTTAGGTTCTTTCCCCACCCCTTCTATCCAGAATAACATAGAGTCTTAACAAGACTTGGAAGCAATTTTAATATCAAAAACAAAGAGACAGCTTTACTTTTAATAAGCTTTAATATCAGGGTATCAGCAGCACCCTTGGTGCTATGGCCAGAAATGACAGTTTTATTATCCTTTCCTTTGAAACTGATAAATTGGTTCAGGCTAAGGGCAGCCTTTTCAGCTGCCACCAAAAAAGCAAGAAAAAAAGAAACTGACTATCACTAGTTATTTAAAGCTCTATAGAAAATTCTAATAGATGGGAGATTTCGTATGGTTGTTGTCACTGAGTGTTGAGTCCTGCATGCTTACCAAATGCAAAGGGACGTACGTGTGTGTGTGTGTGTGTGTGTGTGTGTGTGTGTGTGTGTATTAGACTGAGAATGAGTGAGAAAAAGAGACACTAAGAAATAATAGTTAGATTTGGGTTCACTTTCAACTTTGCCTTTGCCTACCGTAGTCTATGAATAGCATTTTAACAATGTCAAACAATTAATATTGATGCAAGTTTAGTGTCATCATCTCCTCTAAGGGAATCAATCAATGAGTTCCAATTCCCATTTTTCCAAATCAGTTACCACCTCTGAAGTGCAGGCTTCAGAAATCTATATCAGATGTGCTTTGATGGTGAGTGGAAGTATTGTAATTTTATAAGAAAAACCTAAATTGTCTTGAGTATTCAGCATGGCATCTCTGAAGATACAGAGGATTGTGTGCACTGGCATTTAGCACATCCTGATTTCAAACTTGGGGAGCTATGTATAAAAGATCTCTGCCACTTCTCCAGACAGGAAGCCATGGAATTCCAGAGGATCAAACTCCTGGCACAGTCTGTTTTTCCAACCGCATTACCTAATTGGAGCACTGGAAGACAGGTGTGCTGGTTCGTTTTTTTTTTTCCCTCTAAAATAGTACACTCCATTCCAGCTCTTGTCATTGTTATAAATTGTTTGTAGATTTTTTTTCCAGGTACCATAATTTTATTGTTTTTAATTTTTATTATTTTTTTTAATTTTTATTGTTTAAATGAAGATTTGGGAACTGAAAAGGCTTAAAATTATCTAGTTTCTTCAGTTACAGAAAGAGTGCTGAGGCCTAGAAAAATTTTTAAAAGATGGCAAGAAATTGGTTAAAACCCAGGATTAGATTTTAGTTCTCTTAAACCACTTGACTGTCTCACTATACTATGGATATGCCCTAGTTGGTGAGACAGTTTTAGTTTTTAGAAGAGAAGAGAACAGAATCCATATGACAGAATATCTGGTATACTGACAAGGGATCGTATGCATTCCCCAGTAGCACCAGTGTCTGTGCAATTCATCACATTCCCCACCTAGAACACTAGCACGTTTCCACCTCACAATTTTAGTAGATACTCATTATGAGTTGCTCGGTACTCAGAGCCCTGAGGGTGGTGTTTGATGTAGTCTCTTTAGCCACCTATGGAAGCCTTGCTGAGTCAGGTGAAACACCAGCCAAATTATCAAAGCACACTCATCACACCATAAGGATCAGATTTGTCAAGACTATGACTTTAACAGATCAAATGTCGTAGTAATGTGACCCCAACAGAGCGCTCTTCCCCATCAACTTTCACAGAATAGAGGTGAGAAAGGCTGTATAGAATAGTGGCAAAGAGAACAGGTTGGAGTGATGTGGACACAACTTTGAATCCAGCCTTCTAATGAAATTCTGAACTTATTTTCATATCTGTACAATGACAACAAAATACCACTGCATTATAAGGAGCGAAAGAATAGTTTAAATGTTTAAACTGTTAACAAAGGATCTGGCACATATAATGCAGTTTAAAATGGCATTTGATATTATCGTTGTATTTTAACTTCATATAGTTCTTAGATTAATCAATAAACAAGTATGTATTAAGCCCACACATGCTGAACTGAGTTCATGATTTCTAGACAGAACAAATAAACACAAATTTTTCGTCCCTGTTAGGATCATAACAATGTTCCTGGTGTATTGGTTTCACAACGCCAATGAAATTATGCCAAAGGAAAAAAACATTTTGCATCAACTATATGAAATCCCCAGTTGTCACTTTTAGTAGATGTCTCTTCTAATAATATCATTTATACGTCTATTCAGGGATTTTGGAGGAGGGCATGGAAGTATGGAAAAATTATGAACTTTGAAGATTGACACACCCAGATGGGACGTCCTGTTTCACAACTCTCAGTGGCCTTGGGAAAATTAATTCACCTCTTGAATATATTCCCTCAAGTGGGATGGGGTTGCTGCCACCTCAGCGAAAAGTGTCTTTCTTCTACCCCACAAGTTCCTAAAGATTCTTTACCAAAGTTGTGCCAGACATCTTTTTTTCCTGCGCCTCAACCTTCACTTCCTCTTACCCTCTAGCGAGGGCCTAATTCAAACCCAAGGCCTTATGTTAACAATGTGGGGAACACAGGAAGCGGGGAGGAAAACAAACCACCACACATAGTGTAAGCATGCCAGGCTGGCTGGCCGCACTCTGGGGCTGCCAGCACGCTCCCCTGGAAGTATTACCTGGCCAGGCTCAATTTATCAGATGGCTCTCTGACTGGTCCCACCCTGCCAACACTACCAAAGGAAACACTGAGATGCAGTTGTCACGTTCAAGGCAAAGTGAAATTGTTAAGCATGTGGACCTATGTGATGTTCCCATACAAAACCTGCAAATCGACGACATGTTTACACCAATTTTCCACTTCATATTTTCCATTCAAAAGGAACAAAATATATTGCAGGTGAGTTTTAGAGGTGGAACAGATATGAAGAAGATACCTTCCAAAACAGAGAATGAATATTTATCTCTTTTAAATATCCTCCTTTCATCGAATCCCTTAATACTGAGAGTAAATTTATCAAAAACAACCATTTGGCAATGCAAATGAGTTGGGAACTAGTATTTTTGTTTGTTTCTTTGAAATCACCGTTGTCAGTCATGTTGATAGACTTGGGGCAGTCTACGGACACAACTGTTTAATAAATTTGCCTTTTTGTCCAGCTAAATGTGGTATGTAAACTGCAGCATCTGTAGGAACATTGCACGAAGGACCAAGTTGCACCAAACACTACGTGTTCCAGTCTGCAAATATTTGACACTTTGCTCGTGAAGGTTGACATAGCATTGCAATCAATTAAACAAACAAGCTACAAGGGTACCATTGACTGGGAGCACGATGCTTCAGCAAATATGGGCATTGGAGTGCACGTGTAAAAAGAAAATCCATCATGCTCTTTCTCTGCCATTTATATATTCAAAATAAGAGCTCAAAACAGTGTTTAATACACTGCAGTGTTCCATAGACCAAATGGACCCTTCCTCTAAAGGACTTCTCCTAACCCTGCATTTTGACAGACACTTAGTCGCATGTTATATATTGGTTCCTTTGCTTGTCTTACTGATTAGTCTTGTCCTTTCTTGAAGCTTGGCAAGACTATCTCATTTCTTTGATCACTTTGGTTGTTTTTTTCATACATATACACTGATTTTTCTTTAGCTAGAGGCATTGAACTCAACACTCTTCTTCATTTTTGGTCTTGATAGCTTCCTTGGACATGATTACATCATCAGGATGTCAACAACTCCTGGGAATAGATTTTAAGTGAATAAATGAAAGAACATTCTTAGTTTCTTATATCCTATCCCTTCTTCTCTACAGAATATATTGTAGTCCTCTAAAATAGCATACTGATCATGTACATCAACTTTTAATAATTTCTATTAAATTACACATTTAGATCACAATCCAATGCCTTGTGTCCTTTGAAATGGTATTATCTGAAAACCAACTTTGGAACAGAGGGGAGCTGCTAATGATAGTTTTCATTCAAAGTTTATCCCGAGTGTTTTTCTACTAGGAATGTGACTGATTCTGACTTGCTTTGACTTACAGAATGTAGCAAAAGTGATATTGCATGGCTTTGGAGAATGTAGGACCAAAGTGTTGTAGCTTCCATCTGGATATTTGGAACACTCACTCTTGGGAGGATTCCTTAGGAATTCATCATACTGTTAGAGAACTACATGAAGATGTCATGAATAAGGTTCTGGTTCACAGTGTCAGCCGCACCTGTAGCCAGTAGTCAGTTTTATCTGCCGTTCACGTGAGAAGCCATCTTGGATGTCCAGCCTTCGACTGAATGTGTCTGTCTTCAACTGAATGCAGTTCCAGCTGATATCAGACTGCAAACAATGAGGGATCTCATCCAGGAGTTGCCTTTGAGCCCAGTCAACAAACTTTTCCATAGGAAATAGAATAAAATTTTAAGCCAGTAAATTATACATAAGAAGAGTAACTGAAATGGGTATTTTTAACTGACAGGAGTTTGATCACACAGAAGTCTTTACTAAGGAAGTTATATGTGATTTAATCTTCTTAAAAATAGTAAAGGGCAACTCTATTTATTATCATTCTCCTTCATTTTATTCGTTCCACTGCAATTAGTCTTACGATACACCCTACCAAAGATGCTGATCTTCTGAAGGTCATCTGTGACCATCTCTTAATTGCCAATCACATCTTTATAGAGAAGTCCTATGATCCTGTTCTATCCCCTAAACTTTGTGGCTTCTATATAGGATTTGCCATGCCTCCAGTCTTAAGACTCTATTATTCTTTGATCTCGCCACATACTCAAACTAGGAGAAATATGAGGAATGACACCTTTTCCTAAATGCAGAAATAGCTGTGTACCTGTATTACAAAAGCAGGAACAGAAGGGAAGAAAAGCAAAGAAATCCAGAGAGGGAAGAATTCTACAAAAGATAAGTTAAGGGGCAAGAAGAATATTATCCTTTTTGATTGATTCACTATACATTTGGCCCAATTCTATGCCCTTGACCAATATGTAGAGGTCAAGAGAAAGAGATTAGAGGAAAGGGGGAAAAAAATCTTGGTATTTTTCTAGAAGTTAGAATGTGAAGCTGACATTTTCTTAAAACACTATTGAAAAACAAATAAATAAAACACTATTTTATATCAAAAGTATTTATTTGACCATCTTCTCCTCTTTACATTATGAGCTCCTATCATATCTGTAATAAATATTTGGGTTTTTTTGGGTTTTGTTGTTGTTGTTGTTGGGCTTTCACTGTGTGCCAGGCCCTAGCCTCATTTTTTATACNATTTATTTGACCATCTTCTCCTCTTTACATTATGAGCTCCTATCATATCTGTAATAAATATTTGGGTTTTTTGGGTTTTGTTGTTGTTGTTGTTGGGCTTTCACTGTGTGCCAGGCCCTAGCCTCATTTTTTATAATAATTTTTTATTATGTTATGTTAGTCACCATACAGTACATCCCCAGTTTTTGATGTAGTGTTCCATGATTCATTGTTTGCGTATAACACCCAGTGCTCCATGCAATGTGTGCCCTCCTTAATACCCATCACCGGATTGAGATAGGCCTGTAATAAATATTTGAATAACAATATCAACAATGCAAAACACTCTTCTTAGTTTTTCAATCAATGTGAGTAAAGAACACTGTCATCAGCTCTATTAAAGGAAATATTGTGTCATCACTCACTCTTCACATGGGATGGGAAATGGGTAATGCATCAGGAAGTGAGGTGGATTTGGGGTCTCTGCCTCCCCTGTGATCACATTTATTCAGACTTTTTTTCTTTCTTCTTCACTTCTTTTCCTTTCCTTCCTTCTTCCCTCCTTTTTTTCTCTTCCTCTCTTCATGCTTTTTCTATTTTCTTTGTTCTTTAAATCTATGAAGGAGGTTTAAAAAACAGGCAATTTTTTTGACATTGAGAACTTTTCCTGAGCATAACTCACTGTACACACATCTGTGGATGAACAGTGCAAAAACTGAGATATCAGTTTGTATCCGTCTGTGTTGTAATACACAACTCTAGAAAGAGGAATAATTCTGGTGTTTGAACACCTATCAGCTTCATGGCTTCAGGATCAAATAGGCATCCTGAGGAGAAGTTTTAATACTCTGAAGCTATTTTTCTGTGATATCTGTAGTCCCCAAGCCGCCTCAATACCAGGTANCTTGTCTTACTGATTAGTCTTGTCCTTTCTTGAAGCTTGGCAAGACTATCTCATTTCTTTGATCACTTTGGTTGTTTTTTTCATACATATACACTGATTTTTCTTTAGCTAGAGGCATTGAACTCAACACTCTTCTTCATTTTGTTGGTCTTGATAGCTTCCTTGGACATGATTACATCATCAGGATGTCAACAACTCCTGGGAATAGATTTTAAGTGAATAAATGAAAGAACATTCTTAGTTTCTTATATCCTATCCCTTCTTCTCTACAGAATATATTGTAGTCCTCTAAAATAGCATACTGATCATGTACATCAACTTTTAATAATTTCTATTAAATTACACATTTAGATCACAATCCAATGCCTTGCGTCCTTTGAAATGGTATTATCTGAAAACCAACTTTGGAACAGAGGGGAGCTGCTAATGATAGTTTTCATTCAAAGTTTATCCCGAGTGTTTTTCCACTAGGAATGTGACTGATTCTGACTTGCTTTGACTTACAGAATGTAGCAAAAGTGATATTGCATGGCTTTGGAGAATGTAGGACCAAAGTGTTGTAGCTTCCATCTGGATATTTGGAACACTCACTCTTGGGAGGATTCCTTAGGAATTCATCATACTGTTAGAGAACTACATGAAGATGTCATGAATAAGGTTCTGGTTCACAGTGTCAGCCGCACCTGTAGCCAGTAGTCAGTTTTATCTGCCGTTCACGTGAGAAGCCATCTTGGATGTCCAGCCTTCGACTGAATGTGTCTGTCTTCAACTGAATGCAGTTCCAGCTGATATCAGACTGCAAACAATGAGGGATCTCATCCAGGAGTTGCCTTTGAGCCCAGTCAACAAACTTTTCCATAGGAAATAGAATAAAATTTTAAGCCAGTAAATTATACATAAGAAGAGTAACTGAAATGGGTATTTTTAACTGACAGGAGTTTGATCACACAGAAGTCTTTACTAAGGAAGTTATATGTGATTTAATCTTCTTAAAAATAGTAAAGGGCAACTCTATTTATTATCATTCTCCTTCATTTTATTCGTTCCACTGCAATTAGTCTTACGATACACCCTACCAAAGATGCTGATCTTCTGAAGGTCATCTGTGACCATCTCTTAATTGCCAATCACATCTTTATAGAGAAGTCCTATGATCCTGTTCTATCCCCTAAACTTTGTGGCTTCTATATAGGATTTGCCATGCCTCCAGTCTTAAGACTCTATTATTCTTTGATCTCGCCACATACTCAAACTAGGAGAAATATGAGGAATGACACCTTTTCCTAAATGCAGAAATAGCTGTGTACCTGTATTACAAAAGCAGGAACAGAAGGGAAGAAAAGCAAAGAAATCCAGAGAGGGAAGAATTCTACAAAAGATAAGTTAAGGGGCAAGAAGAATATTATCCTTTTTGATTGATTCACTATACATTTGGCCCAATTCTATGCCCTTGACCAATATGTAGAGGTCAAGAGAAAGAGATTAGAGGAAAGGGGGAAAAAAATCTTGGTATTTTTCTAGAAGTTAGAATGTGAAGCTGACATTTTCTTAAAACACTATTGAAAAACAAATAAATAAAACACTATTTTATATCAAAAGTATTTATTTGACCATCTTCTCCTCTTTACATTATGAGCTCCTATCATATCTGTAATAAATATTTGGGTTTTTTTGGGTTTTGTTGTTGTTGTTGTTGGGCTTTCACTGTGTGCCAGGCCCTAGCCTCATTTTTTATACTAATTTTTTATTATGTTATGTTAGTCACCATACAGTACATCCCCAGTTTTTGATGTAGTGTTCCATGATTCATTGTTTGCGTATAACACCCAGTGCTCCATGCAATGTGTGCCCTCCTTAATACCCATCACCGGATTGGGATAGGCCTGTAATAAATATTTGAATAACAATATCAACAATGCAAAACACTCTTCTTAGTTTTTCAATCAATGTGAGTAAAGAACACTGTCATCAGCTCTATTAAAGGAAATATTGTGTCATCACTCACTCTTCACATGGGATGGGAAATGGGTAATGCATCAGGAAGTGAGGTGGATTTGGGGTCTCTGCCTCCCCTGTGATCACATTTATTCAGACTTTTTTTCTTTCTTCTTCACTTCTTTTCCTTTCCTTCCTTCTTCCCTCCTTTTTTTCTCTTCCTCTCTTCATGCTTTTTCTATTTTCTTTGTTCCTTAAATCTATGAAGGAGGTTTAAAAAACAGGTAATTTTTTTGACATTGAGAACGTTTCCTGAGCATAACTCACTGTACACACATCTGTGGATGAACAGTGCAAAAACTGAGATATCAGTTTGTATCTGTCTATGTTGTAATACACAACTCTAGAAAGAGGAATAATTCTGGTGTTTGAACACCTATCAGCTTCATGGCTTCAGGATCAAATAGGCATCCTGAGGAGAAGTTTTAATACTCTGAAGCTATTTTTCTGTGATATCTGTAGTCCCCAAGCCGCCTCAATACCAGGTATCACGATGCCTGCTTCAGAGAACTCAAAAGCACAGTTCTCTTCCCTGCAACCCTAAGGGCAGGAAAGAGAATTTTTTCAGCAGATGAGAAGAATGAACATTGGAGCTTCAGGGTTTTAGTCCTGGCTCTGACATTTACTAGCTGTGGGATCTTGGTAAAAGAAATTTACCTCTCTGAGTTGTGATCTTTTTATTCATAAAATAGAAAAAATTAGCATATAAAAATGTGTTAAGTGTTAAACAACACCAGGAAACACCAAGGATTTGCAATGGGTATATACTTCTTGATGAGTTTCATTATACAAGGAGTAAAAAGCTTGGTCTTCAAGTGGTGTGAAAGAACTGCGCCTGTGACACTGACTTTTTTTGTGCTGAGTTACATTTTTAGGAGAAAACGCACCTTGGCACCCCCCACACACACGCTTTAATTATCTGATCTCTGTACACATGAATATCTTCCCTTGTTTCTACTTAGCATAACAAAGGAAGGCTAAAGTTTTCTAAAGAACTTTTAAAGTACCAAGGGAGAATAAAAGTGATGATATCAACATCATAAAAACAGAGAATACACATACACATATGTTTCTGATACTGCCTTTAGTGAATGGTAACTAGGGATGGAGGGATCTACTCTTGAAGGAGATGAGAAAAGAGGGTAAACAGATACAGATACACACACACACACACACACACACATCAAAGAAGAGATACAAGGTATGTTTTCTTATTTGTTAGCTCCAAGGCTATCTGCATATTTCAGGAGCTATTATTGAATCCATGACACAAAAACTATTTCACTGATATCTTGGCTCCTTTGTTCAAGCACAAGAATGAGTTCTGAATATCCCCTTTCCTAGGACTTACCGCTGGGATCACAACTGAGAGAAGTACTACTTTCCTATACCCAAAAAAAAAAAAAAAAAAAAAAGTCTCTTTCTATAAATATGGTTGGTCCTACCACCTGTATACAGAGAGAAAGCTTTTTTCTAGTATAGGTCCAATACAAAGCAGGAAAATTCAAAGATTAAGTGCTTCATATCTAGTGCAATGGGCAGGCAGGGATACAGGATGCTATTCCAACAAGTGGCAACTCCCACTTCATAGTTCACAGGGTGGTTAGGAAGGTCAAATACAAGAGCATATAGGAAGACGCTTAGTAAATTGTAAAGCAGTATAAGAAGTCAGTTGAAATTATAGAGAAGATAGTTTTATTTTATGGGGAAGAAAGTTCGTTTAGGAGCTGGATAACATCTGTTCATCCTCAGGCACTCTTAATATTCAGAAGCTTCCTACTCACTTCGCTCTCTAATCGATTTCTTTTCTGTATGACCATATTTATTCCTTGATAATATCTACCCCCAAGGGGTAATCAAAATATCTAACAATAACAGGGCAAAGGCACTGATCAGTCAGAATGAATGCTACCTGTCAACAGCTCTTGTTACTGGCACACATGGGTTGGACATCAGGCCAGCTACGTCAGAGAGTGGAGGGCGGAAGGAGGCGAGTGCTCCATTTTGGATCTGATTCATTTATTATCTGATTTAATATCTACTAAAGAAAGATGTTTTTAATATTAGCTAATGTGATATCTAGAGGAGGTTATATGCTGGGTTTTGTGGTGGGCTGGAGGAGGAGGAAGAGAAGAAAACACAAGCAGTACCAGTACGGGGAGAGGTAATGCTTCAGCTCCCCTTGGGCAATGTGACTGCACTCAGCAATTATGCCAAAGCATTCAATAGCATCTCATTGACTGATCACAATGTCCTTATGAGCTACATAATTTAATTTTATTTCATATAAAAAAAGCTGTGAGGCATGTAGAGATGAGGAGCTTTCCCACATCTGTAATCCCTGGTGCCAGGAACAGCTATACACATTTCCAGTGTTGACATCTATTCTTCTTCCCTTGATGTGGTGAATATGGTGAATTGGGACACAACTGCTTTCTATGCTTTCCTTAACTTTAAAAGAGAGAAAGCAAAAAACTTCATTTCCCAGGTTTCCCTGAAGGTATTTTACAAACTATGGTTTATGTTTGGCCAATTAGATTATTTTTATGAATTCTGGAGGGTGGAGGCAAAGGCTTCATTTTTGCTTCTTCTGAGCTCCTGCTGGTAGGCAGTCAATGGGCCATTAGATTTTTCTGTGTCAAGATGAAGAATGTCATTTCTGTGAGTATGCCTCAGATAGTGTGGCATGGTTCATGAGTTTTCTGAGAAGATTTGTGGTTGTGGTTACTTCCTGTCGAGAGCATTTTCTAGATATTAACAGCTTCCCCATGGTGATGACAGTAACGTAAATTAGTGGCCAGGTTCTAGAGTATAGATGTCTTGGTGTCATTCCTGAAGGTTCAGTTAGAATCTACTTCTTCAGCCCTACCTAAATTCTAGAAGTTACTTTCTAAAATTTAAGGAAACATGTATTGTTCAAACTTGTCATAGTACATTTTGTTTTCTAAAACTAAGCCCTGATTGACGCTATAATTGGAACCAGCAAGCATTGTAGGGAGGAGATGAAAGGACATGGGAATTTAATTCTATTCATCCAAACCAACTGGGTGTGAATGCAAAGATGATTCCCTTAGCATAGCAGTCCGAGCAACCAATGACAGACGTTATATTTGATTATATAAAGGGTGATTGAAGGCAAAGATTTGGTGGACAAGTGACTGTTACTGTGGATCCTTACTGCACAAATGAATATAAGAAATGTGAATGCAGTGGAGAGTTTAA
This sequence comes from Ailuropoda melanoleuca, assembly GCF_002007445.2. Taxonomy (NCBI): domain Eukaryota; kingdom Metazoa; phylum Chordata; class Mammalia; order Carnivora; family Ursidae; genus Ailuropoda; species Ailuropoda melanoleuca. Next base: position 37,284,216 of record NC_048235.1, read on the forward strand.
AGAAAGTAAATGGCAAATTCATAGTCTGAAATCCTCAACTGAACTATGGACAGGAGACCGGGAAGCTTCTATGACTATCCCCAAATAATTCCTTATCTCTTCTCACTTCAGCATAGACATACATTTAATCAGAATCTGAGTCAGCTTCAAAGTGCTATTAATTCACAACAAATCTGGATGCATAGACTGGCTAGTTCTTCTGAGTGAAAGTTGGGGAATGTTTGGGAAAGAGGTAAACTGCAAACATTTAAGAACTTTCAAATAGATTTGTATGATTTAAAGTTTGCCAGCCCTGGAACCTTGCTGAATTGCCATTGCCAGCAGAAACAAACCCTTCCCCTCTGTTGAGGCCAGTTCAAGTTATTTAGGCTTGGACCCTAAAATGACTTAACTTGATGATTTGTCTTATAGAGAGAAGCCATTTATCCTCACCTGCTGCCACCTCTCACCTCTTGTCCAGGAGGACAAGAATCAAGGCTGACTTTTTTTTTTTTTAAGATTGTTTCATTTACTCGTTCAAGAGAGAGGTGAGGGGAGGAGCAGAGGGAGAGGGGCAAGCAGACTCTGTGCTGAGCGTGGAGCCTGATGCAAGGTTCAATCCCAGGACCCTGAGATCATGACCTGAGCCAAAATCAAGAGTTGGATGCTTAGCCATCAGGTCTGATGTTCAAGGGCAGTTACACACCAAAAACTGTAAGACTCTGCTAATTCTACATCAACAGAATATGTCTAGAAATCAATTGTTTGGCCTTAGAGTAGGTAGAAGAAACAGAATTTTATACTGAACCAAGTTTAGGAAAACTTTATCAGAGATTCTGTATTCAAAGGATTAACTTACACAGCTGAGAGTAGTTATAAGAGCTGCTGAACTGGTGGACTGAGATCTAGACTCAAGGACAGACTAGGTAACTGAGATACCAGAAACTTCTGGGAGTAATATAAAGAAAGGAATCTAAATATTCAGGAAGAAAGCAAGGTATGTTTATCATGTGTAACCGACACATTAGGCCAGATACATATACCCCCTTGGAGGATCCAGAGGACATTCCCTCACTAGGGCTTGAGAAATACATGATTGCAGCATTCAGTCAATCAACCAACCAACCAACTAACCAACCAGACAGCCAGCCAGCCAAAAAAATTTTTGTGGCTGTCTTCTAGAAACCAAGGATTAAGTTAGGAAACGCTTCACTTAATGGTATTCCTTAATTTTGGTAGAGATGATCAGATCCCAGAGTGCCAGAAGCTACATGGCAACACTTCCTAGCGACCAGACTTCAGGTGAACATAGGCTTAACTTGAATGACCTAGTCCCCAGATTTGACTTATTTCACAGACTGAGAGCCTTTTGCATGAAATGAGAGCCTGTGAAACTATCAAGAACTGGATCCTGTGATGGCACAGAAATTATGACTCCAAACCTTCCTCACAGCCATCTCAAAGGGACCTGTAAACATTTTCCAGGGAACCTGTACATATACTGAAAGTAAATCTTCAATCTTTTGCAACTCTGAGCAAATGCTTATCTCTAGGGATAAAAAACATCACTTAGGTCCACTTTTCATAATTAAGGCTATGAGGTTCAGGTGATAAGTAATTTACCGTCTAAAGCAAAATCAACTGTAGGTCCAAGATGTCTACAAAACCAGGCTCTGGTTATTTCTTTAATTGTTGAATGCATAGTTGAAAATGAGCTACTGGCAAACTTCCCACCCTGGTTTCTGGACCATGGTATGAGTGATAATATGGTATTAAGGAGCAAGCGCAAGCCCCTAGAAATAATGCCACTTACCAAAATAGCGAACAAAAATCAATACTATGTTCCTAGTGGAATAACAAAGATTAGGGCAATCATTCAATAATTGAACGTTTCAGGTTAGTGATGTTTATCACAATTCCATCTAATTTTTTGGGGGGGTTATGGGTAAAGTAAATAGGTAAAATAGAAAATGACAGCGAATTTTACAGGTTTTATCAGGTGGTGAACAAATTGTAATTACTATTCTATATGCTGTCCCTTTTTTGGAGCTAACAGCATATGGACAACATACTTCTGGAATGCAGATATCAGGCTGACTTCCCCACCCCACCTCCATCTGTACCATTACCAGAGAATAGTAGATTAAGTTGCCACTCACCAAATAGAGACACAACACTATCACTCTCTTATCTCAAGGCTATGTGAACTTTCTGGCTCTCTTTCATAATTCAATCTCCAAGAGTTTAGATTATCTCATCATATCATAGGACATCCCTCTGGTCAACTATATTGATAGCGTCATGCCAATGATAAGGATTATGCAGATACCATTCAAAGTATTCAGGATTCTGCCATGCCTGTGGCACTCTTGGGGATGGAGGAAACCAGTGGTTTATAACATTTTGATATATCATCACCAGAGTGAAAGCAAAACTGTTATACGATATTGCACGTACCACCACGAAAGAAGGCACAATCCTCAAGGGGTTCTCTTTGGACCTCGAAGACAAATATTTCACACTGATCCATTTGCCAAGTAAATTATAAAGCACCAGCCTTAGGTGGGACTCCCCAACTTTGAATGGGGCCCTTGAATGAGCTGCAGAGCAAAAAGCTCTACCACTTGGCCAATGGATCAAATAGTGCTTGAGTTATCTATGGCATATCACGTGTGGATACTTAATGAAGCCTGCAGCAAGCACTCATGGGAGAATCACAGCCCAAGCTACCAGGGTTTTAGAACAGTGTACTCTTTGACAAGTGATTCTTCAGTCTTTGAGAAACAACTTCTGCTTGTTATGGGGAGAATAAGGCAAAAGGAGAGAAGGGGAACATTTTACGGGGTGGGGGGGGAGGAGGGCGTATCTTGAGCCAAGAGAAGGCAAAATACGTATGGAGTTCTCTGGAAACCATAAATCTTCTTGTAACGTTGGAGCTCAGAGTTTCTGCATGTGAGTAGATTTATTAACTGGGAGGAAAAGATCTTCCTGTTATATTGTATAAAATGTGTCCGGATGAATTTGAATTAGTCTGATTCGCTCCTGGTTTTAAAATTCTGTAGCCAAGAATGCTTGGTGGAAGACATTTTTCACTTTGGTCAGGACAAAGTCCTGGGAGCCATACTTGGGTACTACGAGATTGACTACACAGCTTGACACAGCTGGAAATGACTCTGTGCTGAAATCAACTCTGTCCTGCAGTGAAGGTGCCTTTGAATTTGGAATACACACACACGCGCGCACGCGCGCGCACACACACATATTTATATTATAATTATATCTGATAATTATATATTTATAATGTAATTATATATTACATATAATTATATATAATGAGGAACATATGTATAATGATTTTAAACACTAACAATTGAACATTTTTATATAATGCTGTATTGCTACAGACCAAACACTAGCTGGCTATAATAACTGTCTTTAGGTACATATGCTATGCCATTTGGGATTTGAGTTCTTGGCAGATGAAATATAAAATATTCATTTTCTTAC